>NC_081410.1:147420848-147598348 GCF_030272615.1 Cryptomeria japonica
CAGTCGTTGCCCTAGCAGGCATGGCATATAGAAAGCATTCGACCAATCTAGGAACTGCCTCCATATTTTCCACTCTCCTTTCACCCCCAAAATCCTCTCTTACTAAAGCTCCTCGGAAAAAATTCTGAACAGAAATTTCCAAGCAGTGAGAAACATTCTTGTTCACGTAGTGACTATATATACGATGAGATCCCTCTCAACCAACAGTACATGTTTTTGATGTGATGGCAAAATTTACAATTCTTGACTTCATGCCTGAAAAGACTCGCACTTAATATCTTAGTTTAAAGTTGAGAAAAAAATTTTAAGGAGTTGTCATTTGATTTCATTACAGCTCTCTGGTATACAATGTCTTTTTTGTGTATCACCGTAACCGTGCAGGACATAGAGAACTTTATGTTTTAAAAGTGATTTGGAAAGACGGACAATGAGAAAATCCGCATACCTATTTGGTTGCAGCCGTAGATTAACATAAAAGTTTATATACATTAAAAACATGAAAATGGAGAAATGCAGATATTACTACATAGAAATTTAGCTTATATAGAAACATGGTTTTTATTTTCATTTGCACTATAAGAAAGAGAACTTGTGGTGCAAAAGTTTATTCGAATACTTCAGAGTGTGACTGAAACCAAGTCTTCTTGGATAGATGCATTTACAGCATTCATACATTCTGTGTCTTTTTTGAGATGGAGGGTCATACGGAACTGTTTCAATCATACACATTAAGCTTACATTGCTAAGTTTAAAAGTGTTAAACATTCATAATTGACTGATATTTTCTATGCTTAATATGTTTGTTTTTTTTCAATAAAAGTGAATTATTCTACTAAACTTTTTTATTGATATTTTTTATTTTTTACACAGGATTCAAAGAGCATACCAGAGGAAAGAACCTTGGGAAGAAAACCTCCAGTCATAGCTCATAAAATAAACCTATAGTATCTAATGGATCAATTTATATGCCCCATCCAAAACCACATACAAAATGCGGTCACAACACATATAATATCAGTTTTGCATAGAGCCCATATGAAAATGTGCCAAAAAAACCCATCGGATAATTTTCAAATGTAGACTCCATAGCTGCTATCAATGGAAGAAGACAAAATTTTCCAAAGCCCTGTGCCAAATCCCATGAGCCAAAAACCTTCCTGCCAAAAAAGAAAGTATCAAAAAACCTTTGGAAAAACACTATTATATCAAATACCATGACCTTGAACTCTTCTCTAGACAACGAACATGAATACTTGAAATGAAAGGGGAAAGCGTGAATAATTATCATCATAAAATTTTGCATCGGCGTTACTCAAGAAAATCATATGACTATTGTTGCAAACCTTCCCATACCCTAGAAGGAATTTCCTCAATACCCACCTCTCGCTGATTAGCATTGCTATCAATGGCTAAATTTGCCAAATAATCTGCAATCTTATTAACTTCTCTGTAACAATGGGATACCAAGAAAGATTCAAACAATTCTAATTTTTGTAAAATGGGATCAAGTATATCTTGCAAATTCCAACAATTCGATTTCTTTTTCATAACACATTGAATAATCACCATAGAATCACCTTCAATTATTAAGTCCTTAATTCCCAAAGAGATTGCCATATCCAATCCAAAAGACAAAGCATGAAATTCCGCATGATTGTTAGTTTTAAAATCAATAGCCTGACACTTAGCTCGAATAAAATTTGCATTGTGATTATAGATTACCATGCCTACCCCAGCCAGCCCAAGGTTACCACGAGAGGCCCCATCAAAATTCAGTTTAAAGTGCCCCTACGGAGGAGGTTTCCATCTAGCAGAGCATCTCTTACCTATTGCATCATTCTTTTTTAAAATTGAACCATGAGAGGGTAAAACTGACAACACCTTCCAAACTCTAGTAACTCTACTATCCCAATGCGAAAAAGAAGTAAGATTTTTCAAATTCTTATAAATAAATGACAAAGCAACCTCAAAGATTGAAGACTCAATTTTTAATAGAACCTCAGACACAAGAGACCTTGTTTTTTTAAATATCATGTCGTTTCTCTCTAGCCAAACTTTCCAGATTACAATAGATGGAGATATGATCCAAAGGCATGCATAAAAAGATGAGGCAAACATAAAGGGCCAAGATCTAAAATGGGAAATGAGATTCGTACCAATAACAAAGGATATATTTAACTTCTCAAACAACCACTGCCAACATTCATAAGCATAATCACAATGTAGGAACAGGTGTGAAGAAGATTCCAAATTTTTGTTACAAAGGACACAAGGGAAAACAGCAGTAATACCAAGCCTGTCTAGTCTCATACTTGTAAGGACTCTATCCTGAACTGCCAACCAAGCAAAGGCTCCAGTTTTGGGAAGACAAGCCGAATGCCAAAACAACTCATAAGGCCAAGAAGATAAATCTTTAGCAACCATAAGAGAGTTGTAACCATCTTTAACAGTATACTTACCAGAAATATTATTTGTCCAAATAAGTTCATCCTCAGAATCAAAAAGAAATACAATTCTATCCCCCAAAATCTTTTCAAAATCTAATTTCATTCTTTGATCAACATCTAAGAAATCAATCGACTTCAATCTAGCTAGCTTAAGGGGTCCACTAGTCACAATTTCAGAATAATCTGCTACCAAAACACCCCAAAGGGAGGAAAGAATAGTGATCAGAGGAGACCAATCCCTAATATTCACCAAAGGCATGTGTCCATTCCATTCTTCATCCCAAAATCTGACCTTTCTACCATTATGAACAATCCATGAGAGATGAGGCAAAATAACTTATCTATATTTACAAAGGAAATTCCAAATAGCAGAACTCGAAGGCAAATTTGAGACTTTAAAAATGTACTCTCTCAGTCCATTATTTAAATATTTGGCAAACATAATCTGTGAGCATAAGGAGCTAGGCTTGTCATATAATTTTTAAACCAACTTAGCATCTAAGGCTAAATTTTGATTCTCTAGACTCTGAATTCCTATTCCCCCAAGTTCCTTAGGCAAACATACCTTATCCCATGCAACTAAAGGGAGTTTCTTCTTGCCATCTTTATTATTGTTCCAAAGAAAATCTCTAAGAGTATCCTGTAAACTAACAATGGCTACTTTTGGAGACTTCAAAACCGACATGAGATATATGGGAACAGCATTCAAAATAGACTTGATGAGAACAATTTTACCTGCCAAAGTTAACCATCTATGATTCCATGAGAGAATTCTTTTAGAAATGACTGAGATAATCTTATCCCAAAAACCAATCTTATCCTGTTTAACAAAGAAAGGAATCCCAAGGTAAGTACATGGAAGATTTCTAGTCTCAAATCCCCAAAAGGATTGCAACCTATGCTGAACCAGTTGTGATGTATTAAGGAAAACAATCATTGATTTATCACCATTCACTTTCTGACCAGAAAACGATGCATAATTTTGTATTATTCCTTTAATCACTTTTGTCTCAACTAACGAAGCATGTCCAAATAATAGAATATCATCTGCAAAGAGACAATGAGAAATACTTTGGGGAATATTTTGAATCCTTATACCTTTCCAAAGCCCCCCCACTTTAGCAGCCCTAATAGCCCAACTAAAGGTTTCAACTAGGAGAATAAACAAAAAGGGAGAAAGGGGATCTCCCTGTCTCAAACCCCTAGAGGAAGTGAAAAAACCACAAGGAGAACCATTAATTAAAACTGAGAATCTTGCAAAAGAAATACATGCACAAATCCATTTGACCCGGGTCTTGGAAAAACCTAACTTCTCAAGAACAACACATAAAGCCCCCCACTCTACTCTATCATAAGCCTTCATCATGTCTAGTTTAAGTTTCATGGTCGGGGTTCTTTGGGTGGAAATAGAATGCAGCACCTCATGTGCTACAATTGCACCCTCTGTCGTCTCCCTTCCGGGAACAAAACCACCTTGTTCCAATGAAATGATCCTAGGTAGAATTTTTGCCAACCTAAGGGAAATTGCCTTCGTAAATATCTTATACAAAGTGTTACATAAAGCAATGGGGCGAAAGTCAGCAAAAGTCTTAGTATCCTCTTTTTTAGGAATAATTGAAATCATTGTAGCATTAAGTTCTTTTAAAATGGACCTATTTCTCCTAGATTCCTCGAGAGCCAATAAAACATCATTTCCCACAAAATCCCAACATTTCTGAAAAAATAAAAGAGTAAAACCATCTGGTCCCGGGGATTTATCCGGATTCATGGCAAAGACAGCACTCTTAACTTCTTCTTAGGAAAAGTTAGACATCAACATCTTATTGTCTTCCAAAGATACTAAAGGAAGAATATTAGATATAATATATGATGCTCTGAAAAAGGATTAGAAAATCTGTTTGATGGCAACACACACAAGAGCACAAGAAACAAACGTTGGTGTTAGCAACAAAAGATTATCCTAAACAGGCATATCAAGAGAGATATTAAGCATGAAATAGAAAGCATATAAACATAGAATAAAATAGCTAATCAAGATGCTCATAGTTGCTCCTCCCTTGTTCCTCTCCTCTCCAAGTCCCAAATGAGTGTAGCTCTCAGCTTTTAGCACTAGCCATGGATGCCATATGGAGATTCAAGATGGTTGAATATGATAAGCAAATATTATGCAAGAGTAGATAGTGATGCTATGAAAAAGCTCTATGCTAATGTCACTATAACAACAATACTCTAAATGCTTCCTTTTGCTTGAGGAGAAGGGTTCTATTTATAGAAGAAATGGGGAAATGAAGGGTTAAGATTGAATGGTTTAATCAAGGGCCAAGTTTGAAAGTTGGGGATCCATGTGCACAATTGGCACCAATAAAATGGTGACAAGTGTCAACATAGGATTGGGTTGAGAGAAGAGGTTGGAGGCATTAAAGGCCTGAGAAGACCTCATGGTTATCTAGAGGCTAAGGGTCAAGTCCAAATTAAGATTACCCACTGGATTAAGAGTTAATCCAAGGATAAACCTTTGTGCAAATGTTTAAGAGATAATCATGGTCAAAGCATTAATGGCCTGATGAGACCTTTGGGTTGGGTAGAGGTTGAGTCAAAACAAATGTTTTAACCATGTGGGAGGGTTTGAGGTAACCATTAATGGTTATTGGAGACTTTGGGGATTAAGTGGTTGAAGGTTGAAAGCCTTCAATGGTTATCAAAGACTTTGAGCCATTTAGTGGTTGAAGGTTGAAAGCCTTTAATGGTTATCAAAGACTTTGAGGGTTTGAGAAGTGACTTCCCTTTTGCTTAGGAATGTGACAAAGTTTAGAGAAGGGGTTAGGTTATTTAGAAGTGATTAGAAAATTCTAGAAGGGGTTTAGGCATGCAAGTGGATTTTGTAGGAAAATGCAAGTGGGAGAAATTTTGGTATTTTCAATTAAAATAAAATCATTTATTTCAATTAAATGGTGTAATTTGCATTTGGATAAATATTCAAATAAATATTAATTTATTTAAATGAGAAAAATGAAGATAAAGCATTAAAATGCTTGAAGACGTTGAGGGAAACCATTAAAGGCTTGAAGACTTTTAAGGAAAACCATTAAAGTCTTAAGAAGACTTTAAGGGAAGTCATTAAGTTTGAAGAATTTAAAGCCATCAAGTTTGAAGACTTTAAGGGAAACCATTAAAGGCTTAAGAAGACTATAGAAGGAAGCCATCAAGTTTGAAGACTTTAAAGCCATCAAGTTTGAATACTTTAAGGGAAACCATTAAAGGTTTCAAGTGGGTGAGGATAAATAGGATTTTAAATAAATAATTTATTTAAAATAGTTGTGCAACTTGCTTTTGTAGGAAAATACAAGTGGGTGGAGGATAAAGGTGATTTAAATAAATTATTTATTTAAAATAATTGTGCAACTTGCTTTTGTAGGAAAATACAAGTGGGTGGAGGATAAAGGTGATTTAAATAAATTATTTATTTAAAATAATTGTGCAACTTGCATTTGTAGGAAAATGCAAGTGGGTAGAGGATAAAGGTGATTTAAATAAATGTTAATTTATTCAAATGTGAGAGGTGGGATTTTGGGGGATTTAAATAAATATTAATTTATTTAAATGTGAGAGAATATTTAATTAAATAAATATGATTTATTTATTTAATTAATGGTCTGAATTTGGTTAAGTGAATTAAATCAAATAAATTGAATAATTTATTTAATTAATAGGAGAAGAGGGTTAAGATGAATTAATTAAATATTAATTTAATTAATTATTAATTGATGGTTAAATAATCAAATAAATACTAAGTATTCATTTAATTAAGTGGACAGATTTATGTGACTACATTTGCCCCTCTTTGAGACGGTGCGGTTTATCGCGTCGTTTCAAAGAAAGAAAAATAGGTGTGAAGAAATGCCCCATAAAATGTAAATTTAATGGGTGGTATGCCCCCTCGAGAGATGGGCCGAATTTTATTATTTTTTTTTGTGAAAAATCGGGTGGTCTCTCGAAAAAGAATGAAAAGTGGAGGGGATGTAGAATAGAAGAAATTAGAACTAATGATGAAAGAATGGGAGAAAATGGAGTGAATATGAAGAAACAACAAGTCAGCGAGTACCCTGAGGTCATGCAAGAGATACATAGCAGATGTAGTGTGGGGTTTTGATTGATGCTATACAATTGATCAAAATTGGTTGGACAATCTGGTGCAATCGGTTGAATTGCCCCGGTCAAGTCAAAGCGTGGCAATTGATGTCAGTTGGTCGCTTGGACATGATAAAGTCTGAGTAAGTGAATCAAAGTGACCTGATGGTGACTTAGACAATTGATGTAATTGTCCGATGAAGTCAAGGTATATGAAGCAAAATATTCGTTGAGACGTAGACAATTGATGTAATTGTCCGTTGGATTGTGTTTGACTAGTTGATCAATTGATAGTGTGTGCATGTGATGG
Source organism: Cryptomeria japonica (assembly GCF_030272615.1). NCBI lineage: Eukaryota > Viridiplantae > Streptophyta > Pinopsida > Cupressales > Cupressaceae > Cryptomeria > Cryptomeria japonica. Next base: position 147,427,734 of record NC_081410.1, read on the forward strand.
ATGGTTGTGGGGAATCATGGCAGCCCCGTTGAGACTAGGTCATTATGATAAATGTCTGATGTAGTCTAGGATTGCCATAATCGATTACCTGTTGAGACCCGAAGATACTTGATCAGAGTATCTGTTGATAGTCTAGGTGTGCATGAGTTGATGTATCTGTGTAGACAGAGTAACTGGCTTAATTTTTTTGGATGAGTGAGGATGGGAAGCGATGAAGGGATTAGGATGATGTTGATGATCAAGATAGGGAGGCTGAGGGGGGATTTGATGTTAGATAGAAGATATGGAGGACTAGGACCGAGTCCTATGGAAGAAGATGAGTAAAATAGAGTATGCATTATTATGACTATGTATGCATGATATGCAGCTATTATGAATGTATGGATGGGTGGAATGCAACGAAATGCAATATATACAGATGAGATGAGATGATGATCCATAGTGCTCTATTTTCATCATTGAGCTTTAAAATGTTGTAAGAAAATACAAGCAACTTGACATAAAGATTCAAGATGACCAGAGTATTTCTTACATGGATTTTATATAGCAAGTTAATACAAGCAACTTGATATAATGGATCAAGTTGACCTGAGTATTGCTTGCGGAACAGACAAGGATTATCTCCGTTCATGCATGACTTGGATCGTCCTCCTTGATCTTAGGCTGATCATATCCTGAGACAAGTGCATACTGTACTAAGAGATAAAATCTTTATCCAACTTGGATGAGGTAGGAGGAACCAAAGAAAGAGCATTGTACCTACAAACAAAGAGTATATACATAAAGAATAAAGAATATGGATCCTTGGTAATGGTTCATGCTCATATGGTCGAGGTATACGCTATAGTCAGCAAGTCGTAGTGATCTATGACTATATTTTTTCTTATGATCATATAGCTTAGTGAACTTCCCACGTAGACACCATTAGTACATGCCCCAGAACTTCATCGAAATAATGTGTCGAAGATACACAAACAATACTGTAGGAACCTGATATAAATTACTAGACCATAAATCAACCAAGTATTTGATAGCGTAAACAGAATTTTCTTGTCAAAGAAAATGTCATCTTGTCTTTGTTTTGGTAAGGAAGGATGCATCCTTGTTGAAGACAGTTTTGAGTGTTGATGTTGATTGTGTGGTCGATTGATAAGTGGTCATTTTGTGGAGTATATCACAATGTTTGTTTGGTATCTGTGCAGATGAGTATGTACAATGTGTTGCCATGTTTTTGTGTGATTTTCGATGGTTTGGTCGATGTTTTTGGATTTTGAATTGTTTTGACTGTTTTTTTGGTATTTTTGTTGAGACATTTTTGAATGTTTTTGGATTTTTGCAAGATATTTTTTTTTGAATGTTTTTGGATTTTTGACGATTGCTTCGAATGAAGAACTTAATGAATCATAAGACAATGTAGAATCCACTTCCATCAATAGGTTAAAGGCATTGCCCCCAATTTTAGACATGACTATGAAAAAGCGGGATGCAAGATGTATGGAGTAGTATCATAATTGCAGAGGAATAACAAGCCATGGTTTTGGATGGATGGATGTATGTATGAAGTAGATGCGATCGCAACAAGTCTGAAAGACAATGGAGCCATAGCCTTTACGAGTGGCACCTGTTTTCCAGGTTTTCACCATCGTACTTACCCAAGGTGCCACTGGAGTGGTTGTTCACCGTTTGGATGCATGATTTTTCTTTACTTTTTTGAATGTTTTTGTATTTTCTTCAGAACTTTTTTTTTTTTGAAATGTTTTTGGTATTTTCTGGTATGTAGGGGAGCCTGATGCTCTATACACCTTAGGTATAAAACCATTTTAGGTGCATGCTATTGATTGGATCTGCAAGCGGTTCTCCTTCTGATGTAGCCAATTGATATGCCCCGGACCCGAACACAGCAGTGACAACATATGGGCCCAGCCAGTTTGATTCAAACTTGCCCTAATGTTCTCTGTTTGGTTGGTTGCGAGGATTCTCTCATAGAACAAGATCACCTACCTCAAATGTACGAGGTCTAACTTGGTGATTGTAGCTTCTGCTCATGCGCTGCTGATAGGCTTTGAGGTGATTGTATGCAGCTCGTCGTTTCTCATCAAGTAACTCTAAGTCCTGAAGACGGGATACTCTGTAGGCTTCATCATCGATGAGATTGTGCAAGGAAACCCATAATGATGGTATCTTGACCTCAATAGGCAAGATAGCTTCTGCACCATAGACTAATGAATAAAGAGTTGCACCTGTAGGGGTTCGAATGCTAGTTTGATATGCCCATAGCGCTGGATTTAGTTGAACATGCCAATCACGGCCGGCATCATTGACTGTCTTCTTTAGGATCCTCAATATGTTTTTATTGGATGCTTCGGCTTGACCATTTCCTTGTGGGTAATAGGGAGTGGAAAAGCAGTGTTGGATATGAAATTTCTCACAAAGTTCACGGACATCCTGATTTTTGAAAGGAAGACCGTTATCTGTGATGATGGACATGGGTACACCATACCGACAGATGATGTAGTTGAGGATGAATGAGGCGATCTGCTTGCTGGTGACTTGGGTAAGTGGAACAGCTTCGATCCACTTTGTGAAATATTTGGTAGCAGTAATAATGAATTTATGGCCATTGGATGAAGATGGATGAATCTTACCCACAAGGTCAAGGTCCCATTGATAGAAAGGCCATGGTGTCGTGATTGGTTGCAGTTCCTGGGCCGGTGCATGTATCAGGTCGCCATGAACTTGACATTTCTTGCATTTTCTGACAAAGTAGTAGGAATCATTTTCCATAGATGGCCAATAATATCCAGCTCACATTAGTTTCTTGGCTAGTGACGGACCACTTGAGTGAGTCTCGCAAATTCCTTCATGTACCTCTTCCAAAGCCTTTGTTATCTCATCTTGTTCCAGACATCGAAGGAGAGTACCATCAATACCGCGTCGGTATAGGGTTTCGGCAATAATGGTATATCGAGCAGTTTGACGAATGAAGGTTTTACGTTGGTTATTTGATTGGTTGGGAGGAAGGATGTGATCGCGGAGATAGGTGTAGAACTCACCGTACCATGGGGATTCAGAACTGACAAGGCGACATATCATCTCGGATTCAGGGGTATCATAAGCGGGGATCCAAAGCTGTTCTACCAAGAACTCGTAGCGTGTTGAATTTTGTGGAAGATCTAGGAGAGATGCGATGGTAGCCATAGCGTCAGTAGCTCGATTCTAATCTCTTGGTATTTTCTCAAAAGTGATAGTAGTAAATGATGTCTTTAGAGTGTCCACCATTTGCTTATATGGCATGAGTTTATCATCTTTGGTCTGATATTCATCTGTTGCTTGTCGAATGACTAGTTGGGAATCGCCATATACTTGTAGTTCTTGTAATTTCCATTGTACGGCTAACCTGAGTCCTGTGATCAAGGCCTCATACTCTGCTATGTTGTTTGTGCATGGAAATGTGAGCCTGTAAGACTTCAGGATGCTATCACCTTGAGGTGTGATAAACAGGATGCCTACCCCCGAGCCATGCCTAGTGTATGAGCCATCAAAATATAGTTTCCATGGTTGTACTTCTGTGATCATGAATATCTCTTCATCTGGAAAATTGGAAATGAGGGGATGATCGCCTATGAGTGGTGCATCGGCCAACTAATCTGCAATAACTTGCCCTTTGATAGCCTTACGGTCCACATACTCAATGTCAAATTCACTTAGAATCATTACCCATTTGGCCAAGCAGCCTGTCAATGCTGCTTTGCTGAGTAAATACTTGAGTGGATCAATCTTTGCAATGAGTTGTACCTTGTGTGTCAGTAGATAGTGTCGCAATTTAGTGGCTGCTAAGATTACTGCTAGGCAAGCTTGCTCAATAGGTGTGTAATTGAGTTCATAGCCAACCAGTGTGCGGGAGATGTAGTATACAGCACACTCTTTGCCTTCTGCATTATGTTGTGCTAGTAATACACCTAATGTTGTACTTGTCACTGAGATATAAAGTAACAACGGTCTACTTGGATCTGGTGGCATCAACAATGGTGGATTCATGAGATCGTCTTTAAGTGCCTGAAATGCTTGCTGGCATCGGGCATCCCACTGAAAGCGGATATTCTTATGTAGCAAATGTGTGAATGGGTGACACTTATCAGCCAATTGTGCAATGAATCTTCGGATGGATTGAAGCCGTCCTTGTAATGTCCTTAGCTGACTGATATTCTTTGGTGCTGGCATGTCCATTATTGCCTTAACCTTTGCTGGATCGACCTCAATGCCTTTGCTTGAGACAATGTATCCTAGAAGCTTCCCGGAGGTCACTCCAAAGACACATTTCTTTGGGTTGAGTCGAACATGGTATTGTTCCAGTCTATCAAAGATTTTATCTAAGATGTGGAGATGCCCATCTCTAGTGAGTGATTTTGCTAGTAAGTCATCCACATAATCTTCCATCAAAGTATGCATCATGTAATGGAAGATGGTGGTCATCACTCTTTGATAGGTCGCTCCTGCATTCTTTAGACCAAAAGGCATTACATTCTAGTAGTATGTGCCCCATGGACATGTGAAGGTTGTCTTATGTTGATCTTCGGGTGCGATCGTTATCTGATTGTAGCCGAAAAAGCCATCCATGAGTGAAAGCATCGCATGTCCTGCTGTTAGATCCACTATGATGTCGATATTTGGTAGGGGAAAGTCATCCTTAGGACATGCCTTATTCAGATCTCTGAAGTCAATACAAATGCGGATGCCCCCTTTTGGTTTGCCAACAGGCACAATGTTGGAGATCCATTCTGCATAATCAATTGGCCTAATGAAACCAACATCTAGGAGTTTCTTGAGTTCTGTTTTGACTAGCACTGCAATCTGGGGATGCATCTTACGAAGCTTCTGCTTGACAGGTTTGGCTCCTTCTGCTACGGTGAGGTGATGCATGACTAAATCAGGATCAAGCCCAGGCATGTCTACATATGACCATGCAAAGTTGATCTGACGCTTCTGGAAGAACTCTATAAATTGAGGTTGTTCCTCTGGAGTGAGAAGAGATGCCAGATGTATGATATGAGGATTTTCAGGAGTCCCCACATTGTATTCTTTGGTTTCCTCGATGAGAATCGTTGATCGTTCCTGTTGTATATTAGCAGGGAGAATGTCAAACCCTTCATCCTCAAGCGCCTCAGAGAGGTTTTCACCGTTGGATACGCTCTTTCTTTTTACTTTTGTTGGATCAAACAGTGCCACAGTGTGGTTTTCACTAGAAGATCCATGTTTTAATGTTATATTTTTGCAACTGAAAGGTTTGGCATCCGCCACGAAGTATGCTGTGCTATTAAGTTCAATGGCGAATCCAGCTTTGTGATCTCTGCTTGGTAGGTTATCCCTTAATTCCAAAAAGTCAATGATAGCCTCATCGTTTTGGAAGAAGTCAAGACATGGGGGAGTTGGTTGGTTCCATTTGATGAGTTCAGGGTGGATAATGGGCATTACTTCATCGATTAGGTTAAGTGTGTTAGATGTATCAATGAGGGTTAAGACATTATGGTGAAGGTCGTTGATGGTACTCTCCCTGTCAGAATCAGGCGTAGGATGAGATGTAGAGTTTGTGGAAGATGTTTCCAGCTCAGGTACCCAAGTGGTCTTTATCTGTGCTTCTCCATAAATAGGGATGTCTTTGCGTGGCGGAGGTGGTGATGTGTCTTCCTCATCTGAAGTGTTAAGTTGTACAGAATCAAACTCCCACTCATGTGAGTCGGTCTCTGAATCACTTTCCAGCATTCGATTGCTATACCATACCGGGATGTCTTTTGAGTTAAATACTGCAGGCGTGATGGGTTGATGTACCTTTGTAGTGATCAGTGCTACAGGAATTTTGATGAGGATTAAAGGATTTTTTACGTCAGGTTCACCAAATGATGCTCTGCAAAAAGCATTAGAAAATCTGTTTGATGGCAACACACACAAGAGCACAAGAAACAAACGTTAATGTTGTAGCATCCTAAAATTGCGACACTTGCAATTTTGACCGCATTTGGGTCTTCACGATGGCGATGCAACACGGAACCTGAATGGAGACCCCAAAACTTGTTCATGACATCAAAAACTGCATTTTCAGCACCCTGGCCTGATCCTCCTTGCACCCTGTTGTCCATGGAGGTGGGACCATGGCACCTAGCACCCTGGTCCTTCAGGACTAGGGCGCCCAGTGCCCTGGTCCCCCAGGACCATGGCGCCCAGCACCCTGGTCCCTGGCCCTATTTTTGGGCCCGGTCTCTTTTGGGCATCGGGTCTTTATGTTTGCAATTCGGGAAATAATGTTTCCTAGTCGGCCTAAGGTCGGAAAAATCAGTCTATCAACCCTAATTGGAAAGTATATAAACTACATTTCCTCTCCCATTTTGGGGAGGAAGGACATATGTGTACAAGATGTGGAAGTGATACTCAAACATTCAAGCATTCAAGCATTCAAGCATTCTTTCAAGCAATTGATCATTCTAAGTCTCCATTCAAGGCTAAGTGTTGCATTCAAGACAAGGATTCAACCATTGAAGAGGAGATCACATATCACATACAACATACAACATACAACAACATCTACACCTTCGCATGTAAGAATACAAACATTCTTACAACAAGGTACTAGTACTTGTTTTACATTACAATCATTTACATTTACAGCATTCTCATTTCTTGGTTAATTCCAAAACCGAGGTTTGACCTAAGGTCAAACCCCTAATCCCTTACCCCCCAATCATCTTTGCTTTTCTATGTGTAGGTTGCAGGTACGCGACTAAAATTGAAGATCTGGAATCCTTGTGCAGAGACGAACAGATCCCCCTTCATTTTGCGGATTTTTCGGAGGACCGTGTGCACGCCGGGCGCCATCGTCCCCTCAACTTTCGTTCAAATTTGCAGGACAATGTCGTCTCGACATTTTACTGCTAATTCCAGGTCCGCAGCTTCATCCCATATTCCCATCTCTGTTTATAAGTGAATCTTTCTCACTTTTCATGCATTCCTAGCTTAATCCTTCTATCTACATTCTTTACAAAAGAGGGTAGCCTTGCTGTCACAACCCTTGAAACTCATTTAGAATCCAATCTTGCATTGTTTGGGATTGGATCTTGTGGGTTTCAACCCCTCTTTTGAATGTAAAGTCTCCCCTAAGAGAAAACTGTCAACCCTAGTGACCTCCATCCCCTCTCCTCGGAGTGGTGGGGGGAACACTTAGGGTTCGCTCGCGATTTTCCGCTTTACATTTTGGTGAACCCGACATTAACATCCTTTCTGATTATTCATGGTTAGATCTGAAAATTTGCTTCCTTAATTACATTTCCATGTTTGATCTTTTGTAAATTTTAGAGGTTAATTGCATGAAAACCCTAAATTTTCTTTTTAGTAATTGAGCTTGTGAAGTGTTTAATTGTTAATGCTTGTTTCAGATCTACCCTTCTACTGCAAATTATCAATTCATATTTGTGCTTTAATTCTGAAAATTAAGTGGTTAAATGTCAAAACCCTAATTTTTAAAACCCTCTTGATTCAACCTTTGACTGATAATTTCACTGATCAAAACATTTCCAAATCAGCTGTAACTTTGGATTCCGCAATAAATCATAATATCTTTCATCCCTGAAAATTTGGAAAAAAGTTGCGAGGACCGTGTGCACCCCAGGCACCATCGTCCTCGACATTTTTTCCGAAATTTTGAGAGTTAGATCTTACTGTATTTTTCTGCTAAAATCTAGAATTTTGGCTGATTTTATCAATTCTAACACTTTCAAAATTAAAGTCAAAGTTGGTCTAGGGATTGCTTGGATTAAGGCTTCTAATCATTCAAAAATTATTAAAATTGAAATTTTGTGTCAAAATTGTGTTTTTACTCTCCTAAATCTAAAAAGCGTGTTGGCGTTCATTCGAAATTTCAATGCTTTATTCAAATTCTTGCAATTTGTGACTTTTGAAATTAAGTGTTTAATTACAACAACTTTGATTTCCGCTTTCAAAATTGAATTTTGCGTGAAATTGAGTCAATTTTTAAATTTCAAAACTTGCATTGCTTTTGGTATTCCCTCTAAAATCATAAAATTCAAAATTTCAGTTTCCCTCTCTTTTTTCAAAATTCAAATTTTGCATTTTTCAACAATCTGGGTAGGGTTCAATTTTGAGATTGCAACTTTAATTTGGCCTATCCACAGATCATAAAATCACTCAATTTTTTCAGATTAGCTCTAAAATCATCATAACTTTCATCCCTGCAAATTTCGAAAAAAGTTGTGAGGACCATGTGCACTCCGAGCGCCACGGTCCCTGACATTTTTTCTGAAATTTTGGGAGATTGTTGTGATTGCATTTAACAGCTTAAATCTAGGAGGTTGGCTGATTTTATTGAAATTTGCTACCTCTAAATTCAAAATCTTCTCTCCCTCTCTAGTGCATGAGTTTTACAACAATAAGCCCTACTTACACTATTCCCGTTAGATGAAGCCTTAGAATTAAGTCTTTCCAAGGTTTAATTACCGAGGAGATGGAACCTAATTTGAATGGCCTTTTTAACGAGGACATGGGTAATTCCTCTAATCCTCTTAATGATGAAGAAGCTCTCCATGAGGTTTCTGAAGAACAACTTTCAAAATTGGATAACCAAATTGATGATTTTCAACAATGGATGCCTCAAGAATACCCTCATAGTCAAGCTCTTTCATTAATTGAGGGTCTAAAACGTATGGTTCAAAGTGATAAGAATGGAATTGATATTTTGCGTGGTATTGCACACATTGTGGATTCGAATGTGATGCCTATGAAGAGTTGTGCTGAAACTTTAGGGTATACACAACCTCCCACTCAAGTCAATCATTCTATTCCTTTAACAACCTCTATTGCTAGCATACCTACCTTTGCATCAAACATAATGACTACTTCTATACAAGACATTCCGCCTATGATCACCAATCATGGGGGCAATCCTTCCTCTTCAATCAACCCTCTGCCTTCATTTAATCTGACTTCTTCATTCGTTCCTTCAATGAGTGTTCCTATTACATCTCCACAAATGAACCTGGCACAAGGGGGCAATTCATTTAATCATTCCATTCCTCCTTGTAGTGTTCCTCCTTTCCAATCATCTCCTATGACTAACTACCATAGTGTCCCGCCACCTTACTCTCAATCAATACCTTCTTTCAATAACATAATACCTCCATCACAATCTAACACATCTAATATGAATTCTTCAACTGTAGCGACCATTAATAATCATGCACAAACTGTCTCTTCTTTACAGCAACAAATTGCCTCTATGAATCAATCTAAGTTTAGTGTGCCTACATTTGATGTTGCGAGCCCACTTTCTCTTGACATTGTTCGAGCTATCCCTCCTAAACATGTTGAAATCCCGCATTTGGAGCTTTATAATGGTAAAGGTGATCCTCTAACACATGTTAAGACTTTTCAAACAATATGTACCGATTTTGCTTATGACCAAAGGTTGCTTGCAAAACTGTTTACTAGGACATTAAGAGATAAAGCCCTACAATGGTATTGCTCGTTGCCTTCTTATTCTATTACTTCTTTCGAACAACTTGCAAATGCTTTTATTCAACAATTTCAAAACAATATAAGTCCTAAAGTTACTTTGATTGATTTATTGCATTGTAAACAAGGTGTTAAAGAAAAAGTGACTGATTTCATTGGTAGATATAAGCATTTGTATGCTCAAATCTCTTTTCCAGTGCCTGACAATGATATTCAAAGAATCTTTATTTCTAATTTACAAAAAGATATTCGAGATAAACTTTTGTTTTCTGAGTTTACTTCTTTCCAACAGTTGTGTGCAACTCTTCACAATTATCAACTGACTGTGAGTCAAATGGAACAAGCAAATCCTATGGCTCCGAGTGATAAGGGTGATAGTAGTCAACAACCATTTGGAAAGTCTAAACCGAACAGAGAGTCCGTTAAATTCAATGAAAACATCATCAACAACACTGTGAATGCAGCATCAGGTGTGCCTCCTATTTCTAAGTTTTTCAAGAAAGAAAGAAAGTTTACTCCTTTGAATGAATCATTGCATAGTATTATGAATAAGTTATTGGAACAAAATGTGCTTACTCTCCCTCCTATAAGGCAAATAGATCCTGCAAAGATTAATTCACCCTATTTTGATAACAAATCTTTTTGTCAATTTCATCGTCAACCTGGGCATGATACTGAAAAATGTTTTGCTTTAAAGGGTAAAATTCAAGATTTGATTGATAATAATACTATCTCTGTTTCTGGAGTGAATGATAAAGGAAACACATCTGTAGCTCCTCCTAACCAAAATCTTAAGATTTTTACTGATCCATTACCTTCTCATACCTCTAATGTGATTGAGACTAATGATTCCTCTTTCTCATCTGATGGTCTTGTGTCTATGACTCCGAATGTGATTAACTTTGTAGAGCAGCAAGAAAACCCTAAAGAACCTTCCATCACATTTGATTCTAATGAAACTATCAGGGCACCTGATGGTCCTTTATACATAGTTGCAAAAGTCAAGAATACACCTTGCCGTGGAGTGCTTATTGATCCTTCGTGCATGGTTAATGTTATTACTGAGGAATTTCTTTTTACTTTCTAATTGAATCAAGTGATCTATGACAAAACAGATGTGATTGTGAAATTATTTGATGCATTTTCTTCTCCTGCAATTGGTTCTATTACATTACCTATTGAAGTTCATAACAAATCCCTTGATGTGAACTTCGCTATTATTCCATCGTCCGAACAATTTCGTGTGAAGCTAGGCTATCCTTGGCTATCTTCCATGAAAGCTATTGCTTCTCCTATTCACAAGTGTTTGAAATTTCTCCATAATGGTGAAGTTGTTACTGTCAATCATAGTCTCTTTAAACCAGCTGAAAGAACTTCTAGCGTTCCTATTGATTATTTTTGGCCTAAACAATTCCAATCTCTTCCTCCGCAAAGTGATCATCTTTTCAAATCTTATCAAAAGTGGAAAACAGATATGATCCTATCTCTAAGTGAACCTAGAACACCCAAACTTGATATTCCTATCATTCTTGAGAAGGAAGTTCTTCCTTTGAAAGATAAAACTAATGTCTTTCCTCAAGAAGATTCCCAACCCATTCCTATGGTTGTGACTATGTCTATGTCTAATAAACTTTCTAAAAGTAGACCTATACCTCCTCGTCATGATGGACTTGGTCTCCTTCCTAAACCAAATATTCCTCCTTTATATGGAGTCGTTCCTCCTCCTTCCTTTTATAGAGAGAACAGACCTTCCTCTTCTCCTATTATCCAGTCTAAGAGACCACAACCTAAACACCCAAGTGATAAGGATGAGAACATTCATCCTCCTCAATCTTCTCAACTTCCTACTAAGACTAGACGAAATCGTTCTGCACGTGAACGCCAACGAAAGCATCGTCTTAGAGCTCAAGCAGCTGCTTCTCAAACTTTGCAATCCCCAAAAACACCTTCAACAAACATTATCCCATTTTCTCCAAAATCTCCTAAACATAAGATGCATGATGGTCTTGATCCTGTGCGAGTTAAAGACCCTATTTTTATAAATCTTGATGATGATATAGATGAAAATGTTATTCATGATGAAAATATTACTTCTCTTGCTTCTGATAGTGAATATGAATATGTTGATGTTGATAACCATTTATCTAACGAATTTTCTAAAGCACTTATCCTAGCTCCTAGACAAGAACAGCGTGGCTTGGAACATAAACATAGCCCTTGTTTGGATCTTGTGATAGCTCCATCTACTATGCTGGATGTTCCTCCTCTAGCGTGTTCCCTACCTTCCCGAAACATTGATCAGCAAGATCGGGGGGTAGATGACATGCTAGACTAGTTTCATTAGCATAGCAGACTCTCTCCTCTTCTCTTTTGTTACTTCTTCTATGCGTTATTCTCATTCTTCTATTTGTTGTCCTTAGTGTTGTCTACTTGAGGATGATGCAAAGCATTGAGATCTCTTTTGGTCTCTCTCATGTTGACTCAAAAGACACATGTGTTCCCTTCTTCTAGGTGACCTTCCTTGATTGGGGAATGAAGAACAATTATGCATACATACATATGATATACATGACTTATCATACAGCATACTGACCCCAAGGAAAGTGAAGTCACCTCATGCTTTGTGTTTTGTGTCTGTTATCCTTGGGTTGATCTCACACTTGGGGGCTAAATCTTTGTGATAACGTGCTCCTTTCCCTTCCCATTTCTTATGTGTATCACTACCTTAAAGCAATCACCCCCGTTGAGGCATGTGCGATCGCTTTAACGTAGGGGGGCATACACCCCGTCTATCCCTTCATGATACTTGAAAATTTCTTGGCGAACTTAGCTTTGCCTTGAAAATTTTTGGTATTTTTCTTACATGACTCATAGTGAGGGAACCTTACTACTGACAGTCATGGTTCTCCCTCATGATCTTCCCTTTTACTTTGTCAATCAAAGTCGTAAGATCCTTAGTCCACTGGGGGCTTGGTGTGTCTTGCCTCCTTGACATGGTGAAAGTCTTTCAATGTTGTTTCCTTGTACTTTACCGGAAGTATGAGCGTATGCTTATACTCCCGCTAAAGTGGGGGCTAAATGTAGTGACCGCATTTGGGTCTTCATGATGGCGATGCAACACGGAACCTGAATGGAGACCCTGAAACTTGTTCATGACATCAAAAACTGCATTTTCAGCACCCTGGCCTGATCCTCCTTGCACCCTCCTGTCCCTAGAGGTGGGACCATGGCGCCTAGCGCCCTGGTCCCTGGCCCTATTTTTGGGCCAGGTCTCTTTTGGGCATCGGGTCTTTATGTTTGCAATTCGAGAAATAATGTTTCCTGGTCGGCCTAAGGTCGGAAAAATTAGTCTATCAACCCTAATTGGCAAGTATATAAACTACATTTCCTCTCCCATTTTGGGGAGGAAGGACATATGTGTACAAGACGTGGAAGTGATACTCAAACATTCAAGCATTCAAGCATTCAAGCATTCTTTCAAGCAATTGATCATTCTAAGTCTCCATTCAAGGCTAAGTGTTGCATTCAAGACAAGGATTCAACCATTGAAGAGGAGATCACATATCACATACAACATACAACATACAACAACATCTACACCTTCGCATGTAAGAATACAAACATTCTTACAACAAGGTACTAGTACTTGTTTTACATTACAATCATTTACATTTACAGCATTCTCATTTCTTGGTTAATTCCAAAACCGGGGTTTGACCTAAGGGCAAACCCCTAATCCCTAACCCCCCAATCGTCTTCACTTTTCTCTGTGTAGGTTGCAGGTACGCGACTAAAATTGAAGATCTGGAATCCTTGTGCAGAGACGAACAGATCCCCCTTCGTTTCGCGGATTTTTCGGAGGACCGTGTGCACGTCGGGCGCCATCGTCCCATCAACTTTCGTTCAAATTTGCAGGACAGCGTCGTCTCGACATTTTACTGCTAATTCCAGGTCCGCAGCTTCATCCCATATTCCTATCTCTATTTATAAGTGAATCTTTTTCACTTTTCATGCATTCCTAGCTTAATCCTTCTATCTACATTCTTTACAAAAGATGGTAGCCTTGCTGTCACAACCCTTGAAACTCATTTAGAATCCAATCTTGCATTGTGTGGGATTGGATCTTGTGGGTTTCAACCCCTCTTTTGAATGTAAAGTCTCCCCTAAGAGAAAACCATCAACCCTAGTGACCTCCTTCCCCTCTCCTCGGAGTGGTGGGGGGAACACTTAGGGTTCGCTCGCGATTTTCCGCTTTACAAGTGTTAGCAACAAAAGATTATCCTAAACAGGCATATCAAGAGAGATATTAAGCATGAAATAGAAAGCATATAAACATAGAATAAAATAGCTAATCAAGATGCTCATAGTTGCTCCTCCCTTGTTCCTCTCCTCTCCAAGTCCCAAATGAGTGTAGCTCTCAACTTTTAGCACTAGCCATGGATGCCATATGGAGATTCAAGATGGTTGAATATGATAAGCAAATATTATGCAAGAGTAGATAGTGATGCTATGAAAAAGCTCTATGCTAATGCCAGTATAACAACAATACTCTAAATGCTTCCTTTTGCTTGAGGAGAAGGGTTCTATTTATAGAAGAAATGGGGAAATGAAGGGTTAAGATTGAATGGTTTAATCAAGGGCCAAGTTTGAAAGTTGGGGATCCATGTGCACAATTGGCACCAATAAAATGGTGACAAGTGTCAACATAGGATTGGGTTCAGAGAAGAGGTTGGAGGCATTAAAGACCTGAGAAGACCTCATGGTTATCTAGAGGCTAAGGGTCAAGTCCAAATTAAGATTACCCACTGGATTAAGAGTTAATCCAAGGATAAACCTTTGTGCAAATGTTTAAGAGATAATCATGGTCAAAGCATTAATGGCCTGATGAGACCTTTGGGTTGGGTAGAGGTTGAGTCAAAACAAATGTTTTAACCATGTGGGAGGGTTTGAGGTAACCATTAATGGTTATTGGAGACTTTGGGGATTAAGTGGTTGAAGGTTGAAAGCCTTCAATGGTTATCAAAGACTTTGAGCCATTTAGTGGTTGAAGGTTGGAAGTCTTTAATGGTTATCAAAGGCTTTGAGGGTTTGAGAAGTGACTTCCCTTTTGCTTAGGAATGTGACAAAGTTTAGAGAAGAGGTTAGGTTATTTAGAAGTGATTAGAAAATTCTAGAAGGGGTTTAGGCATGCAAGTGGATTTTGTAGGAAAATGCAAGTGGGAGAAATTTTGGTATTTTCAATTAAAATAAAATCATTTATTTCAATTAAATGGTGTAATTTGCATTTGGATAAATATTCAAATAAATATTAATTTATTTAAATGAGAAAAATGAAGATAAAGCATTAAAATGCTTGAAGACTTTGAGGGAAACCATTAAAGGCTTGAAGAATTTTAAGGAAAACCATTAAAGTCTTAAGAAGACTCTAAGGGAAGCCATTAAGTTTGAAGACTTTAAAGCCATCAAGTTTGAAGACTTTAAGGGAAACTATTAAAGGCTTAAGAAGACTATAGAAGGAAGCCATCAAGTTTGAAGACTTTAAAGCCATCAAGTTTGAATACTTTAAGGGAAACCATTAAAGGTTTCAAGTGGGTGAGGATAAATAGAATTTTAAATAAATAATTTATTTAAAATAGTTGTGCAACTTGCTTTTGTAGGAAAATACAAGTGGGTGGAGGATAAAGGTGATTTAAATAAATTATTTATTTAAAATAATTGTGCAACTTGCATTTGTAGGAAAATGCAAGTGGGTAGAGGATAAAGGTGATTTAAATAAATGTTAATTTATTTAAATGTGAGAGGTGGGATTTTGGGGGATTTAAATAAATATTAATTTATTTAAATGTGAGAGAATATTTAATTAAATAAATATGATTTATTTATTTAATTAATGGTCTGAATTTGGTTAAGTGAATTAAATCAAATAAATTGAATAATTTATTTAATTAATAGAAGAAGAGGGTTAAGATGAATTAATTAAATATTAATTTAATTAATTATTAATTGATGGTTAAATAATCAAATAAATACTAAGTATTCATTTAATTAAATGGACAGATTTATGTGACTACAATATCATTGCTGAGATTTCTATTTTTTGAAGATAATAATGACTTAAAAAACCTAACTGCCTCTGAAGCAATGTCCTTTGGCTGTGTCAATAAATTCTCATTCTGACATTGAATACAAGATATCCTATTCTTACATCTTTTAATCTTAGTTGAAGAATGAAAAATTTTGTGTTCCTGTCACCATCTGAAAGCCATAACTCTCTCGATTTTTGTCTCCAATAGATTTCCTCTCTAGCTAACAGCTCCTCAAGCTGTAATTTTAGTGACTTCAATTCATCAATAACTTGTGGCACCATACCATGTTGAAGCACATGAGTATTAAAACACTCAATCATATCTTGAATCCTTTGTTTCTCCTGAAAAATGTTCTTAAAATGCGAGATATTCCATTCCCTAATATTCAATTTCAAATAACTTAACTTCTTAGCAATCTGAAACATACGGGACCCAGAACAAAAAGGAGCAGAATTCCACCATTTCATAAGCTGAGGCAAAAAGGAAGAATCCCTAAACAACATGGGCTCAAATTTAAATGGAGACTTAAAAGAAGCCCTATCCTCAATAACTGAAAGAGAAATTGGAAAATGTTCAGAACCTAAGACCGGTAGAATAGAGGAAAAGAATTCAAAATCTGAATCAATCCAATTCTCAGATAATAAAAACCGATCTAATCTCTCAGCAATCTGAGAAAAATCCCTTCTCATGTTTGTCCATGTGAAAACCCCATTCTGAGACTTACAATCAAAAAGGCTCATATCAAAAATGAAATCCCCAAAGTCATCCATAATCCTTTTATTAGGGAAAACACCTCCTCTTTTCTCATCTAAATCAGTGATAGCATTAAAATCACCCCCAAAGATAATAAAGGAACCATGTTTTAAGGGAGAAGAAATCCTCTTTAATTCACCCCATAACTTACTCTTCCCTTGAATTCTTGATGGAGCATAAATGTTAAAAAGCCAGAATTTAACCTTTGAAATCTTGCTTATAACTAAAGCCAACATCCAATTTGTAGCAGATGCCACTAACTATACCTCAATATTATAATTATTCCAAAGCAATGCCAAACCTCCTGAAGAACCACAAGCCGGAGAAGAAAGAAAAATCCAACTTCTCCAAGACGAAAAAACCAAATCAGCAGACTCCTTTGACAACTTTGTTTCTTGCAACATAAAAATATCACACTTAATTAAGTCCATTTGGGAGTTAATTAAGCATCTCTTGTTAGGGGCATTTAAGCCCCTAACATTCCAAAAAATAATTCTCATTGTCCTTGAGGGGAGGCCGAAGCTCCCCTCTTCCCAATAATCGAAGAATTTTTGCTTTCCCCAAAGTACCCTTGCATATTACGTTTCACAGCCCCTGATCTTGTCACAGGTAGACTAGTCACGAATCTTTTACTCCTCTTTCTTTTTACACTTACAGGAGTTAGGCATGTTTTCTTAGTCCTGCCAAGAGAGACTGAATGCCTCCCTTACCCACCAGCAGGAGAAAGGGACAAAGTCTTTTGAATTCCAGCATCAATTTCCATTTGAGTCTTAAGATTATTTGGAGGCCTACCTCTCCTAGGAGAAACCACCGATGGTGAAAAAACTGGAGTTGTTTGGACAATTGGTAAACTCTTGCATGACTTTGGAGAAGCCAGGATAAATGGATTATCTTCAAAACCCAACTCTGTTGTAGCCAAAACTGCAAAAGGATTAGCAGATGCAAAAATAGGAAGGGTCAATTTTATACCCCCCAAATCATTCTCAATTGAACAGACAACTCTATCAGTAATACCCTCATCCATTTGATGTGCATGATTGTTAAAAATATCATGTACTTGCTGAACCAGATTCTCATCTGGCATAATAACAGGGACAACCTCTGACGGATTACTATTCCCTAAGGAAGATTCATTAGCCATATTAATCTCAACATTCAGGGGGGAATTATTAGACACCAAATTCTTAATTTCCTGAACTAAAGAAGCATCATTAGGAAAACCTATGGCAGGTACCTGTTTAATAGTTTCCATATCAACCACTGCATTTTTATCTAAATTCACATTCTTTGAAGATTCCAAAACCTCCTTTTGAGTGCACGAAGACAAATTGTCATCCTTACCCTTTGTGTGATTATTTGGCATCTTAGGGCAATCTATCATCAATGGGTGATCTACTCCATTCATCGGGGGATTACCATCCACTATACCCCCATTATTAGAAAATGTCTTCAGTAAAGACGAAAGTGAGACCGAACCCGAAGTGTGATCATTTGGTTTCCCAGAACTACGACACAATGGATTATTTTCAAGATTAATGTGACCTGTTTCTACCAATTTATGCGAAGAGACATTTCCACATCCTTCAATCGAAGGTCTCGCCGACAAACTATCTTTATTAAGGGATTTAAGGACAAAGTCAACAACCTGCTGGTTTTTCTCAAAATCCATAAGTAAAGGAGCATCCAAAAGTAAAGGAGACTTAAGAAGCTCTGTATCTAATTTCTCAATTGACTGGTGCCAAATACCATCATGAGACTTGATATTACAAGTACGGGGGCAAACATTGTTAGAGTTAATAAGAACACAAATTTTTACCAAAACCTCCCCCTCCACAAAGTCCATTTTAGATGTCAAAAAAGTTCCAATAGTATTTCCAATTTTCTCAAGAACATATGGATCCATAACTTCAAAAGGAATTTTAGGTAAACCAAACCAGAAAGAAATAAGTTTCGAACTAGACCAAGAAGGAACAAAAAATGGTTTCCAAACCACAATTGAAATTAAATGTTTTCCAAACCAATGATGTGAAGTTCTTAATACCTCATCTCTGAAAGAAGGAGAATCAAAGACAATAATAAAAGCATTCATAGACAATAATTGAAAATAATGCATATCCCCCCATCTTTTCTGCAATTTATGATAAAGCTTTAAAAAACTAATTTGATCACACCAAATTTGCCCAGAAATAGCATTCGTATGCAAACAATTCACTTTCTTATCGACATAAGAACCTAAAAGATCGATACAAGGGATAGGAGCCCAAACCTGCGATGAAGAAACCTCAAGCAGAATAAGATTAGATTGAATCTTACTTACCTTTTCTGGACTAGCTTCTTGAGGTTCACATTTACCTTATTTCCCACCTACTGTGAAGAAACAGAAACCCTAGCCATAGTCTCCTTATTTTCCAACCCAACAACCCTAGAAAACATTCGCTGATTGCCTTGATCCAAAGACCATTTCCTCAAAAATCCCTTGAATTGCTTCTCAGAATTCCCATGATTCATACCATTATTAAAATGCCCTTGAGTGAAACTTCTTCCATTGTTATTCTGCCTCCATGCCACACTGCGTCTGTTCCCAAAGAAGCCTTGAAAGTAATTTGAAGCTAGCTAAAAAACCTTGTTATTTCCACTCCGGTTTACCTGTATTGCCATGTCCTTCCATCTGCCTTTCGTGTAGACCCACTGCGGAACATGAGGCGAGTCTTCCCAGCCCACATCCGCCCATGAACCCAAATATCCTCTATCAGCCATCTTCGATCACTGTATTATCTGATCACTGTATTATGTTGATTTGATGTTACCCCAACTGTAGTGATGACAATGTAAGCAAACTTTTACTAACAATGAACCTCAAGATGATTGGCAGGTGTCATCCTTTGTTGTTGTCACAAACAAGCCTGAGTATGACAAAGTTATCTGCTACTAACAGTCTAAAAACCTCCTCCCAAATGTCGATCTCCAAACCAAATGACAACGTCTTCACTAATCAATTGTAGATCAATCATCAGATAGGCAAGGCTGTTTGCAAATGTTGTGGAGGCCTTGTGTGACTGATTTGAACAATACTACCCCTGGTATGTAGTTATCTGGTCTGAGGTGGCCCATTGATCAAAATGCTACATTTGTTGACTGATACCAGTCCACCCAGTCTGATCACTGCCCCTGGTATGATTGACGTTGTATTGTAATCGGTTCCCTACTACAGAGGTTACTGTTGTTCAAATCTAGGACTGATATGTTGTTTTGAAACAAATTCTGATGTAACCCTGATTGATGACCGGATTCACCTCAGAACTCCTTCAGTTTGATCCTAAAGGGATCTTCTCTCCTCATACTCCAAATCGCCAATGTTGGTTGCCAATTTTGGTGCAAGTGTGGAGTCTAGGTGCCCTAACTGTGAGATTCGCAGTCTGATATGGTCTCCGAACTGTGGGATGGCAAGTGATATTTGAATCAAGGTTCCGTGCACAGAGAATATATCCTTCTATTGTCCTCGCTGCAGTATTCTCCAACAAGTTCTTCATAGTTCTCAGATAGAGATTGACCTAGATTGCAAGAAGCGTTAAGAACAGAATAATCATTACGAGCAGCTGCAGTGTAATGCCCATACCCTAGTTAGACTTGTAAAATCCGTTTGACCATGATTGACTTCCTATGTGGCATTCTTGAATGGTAGGTTAACCATGGTGAAATGTGTAGTTTAGATAATATAAATAACTGTGCATACTTATTATTGTGCTTTTCCATCGATTCTCGTGTAAATGTAATTGTTCCTAACCCTTGTGATAAATCTTGAGCTAACGCCTTCATTGAATATGTATTTGTATATGCATGCTTGTATGAATTCATGAGTGCAGGAGATTGCAGGTACAACACCACTTAGGGCAAGGTTCATCTCCTTTGGAATTTGCAAGGTTGAGTATGCTTCTTCATCTTTAGAATTCGGATTTAGTGGTCATATAACTCTCGTCTTGCCTTAGCCATGGTTAGGTGAGCATCGTGTGTGGATTCGTGGGGCTTGCTTTTCATTGGGATGCGTGTCGAGAGATTTGGAGGACTCCCTCGATTTGCGTGCCTTGCTCGAGGTAAGTGAGGTTTGCTATCCTAAGTATTAAATTCAAATTTATGAGTAGACGAGCACATTAGTAATTTAGAAATTTAAATGGGTAGCTTCTTTTATATGATTAATCATTAATTTAAGAGATTGCCTTAAATTATTAATGTAGCAGGCTTAAGGTATTTAACTGGGGTTATTGTGCTCATTTACGCGTTTGTAACATTTACGTATTTGTAGTTGAGGAATTAGAATAAATAAGACTCTTGTACTAGATTAGTCATGTATTTAAAAATGTCGCTTTATTTTGTTGTAGCGAGTTAATTCAATAGTTAATTTTAATAACTACGATTTTAATAAAGTATGCGTTTTGGAAAGGAAAAAAATTTAAAAGTCAATTGAGAAATAGAAATAAATTAATCATTTTCGCATGTTGGGGGAAAAAAGGGTAAATTTTATTATTTAAAAGAAATTATTTCTTTTTACTTGTTAAGTCGATATAGTATAAAAGTTGATTTTTAGAAAATTAAATTAATCAAATGCCTTACCCGGTCAATGGTTTCGAAATAAGAAGTAGGCCTAAAATTTGTAGTGAGAAATTAAAATTTAAAAAAAAAAAATGCAATAAGAAATGGAAGCATTTAAATTTTAAAAGAGAAATGAGTAAGGAGGAAATGAATGACTCCCATTTGGATTTTCATCTATTTCATTTTAAAAATAAAATGCCTAAATTCGAAATTAAAAATTAGGGCAAAATTAGGGTTTCACTTTTTAACCTAGTTTTGGAGACATTTTGGGGGTTCTCTTTTTGGGGGGAAAAATGTGGGAGAAAATGGAGTTTTTTTTCTTTCTTGCTTGGAGTTGCAGGTGGAGCTCTTTTTCAAATTCATGCCAGGAATGCAAATGGAGGTAGGTCTCTTGTTATCTTTCATTTCATCTGAAACCAAAAGAAGTATGTTTGATTCTCCCTAAAGAAATCTGAGTTCTTGTTTGAAATTATGGTGATCATTGGATCATGATTTTTTTGTCACTGTCTTATGAGTTAGAAATCTTATCTACTTAAGAGTTTTATTTTGTGCATTTTTGTTGTGTTTGGGGAAAAATCTTGAACTGTTATTTGGAAATCCCTCCCCATTATGTTACTTTGGCCATTCTGGAAAGGAAAATGGAACACAAAAAAAGAAGGAATGGCTGTGTCTGTGCATGATTTTTCTTCCAATGTTCTTATTCAAAAACAATTTGTTTCGAACTGTGAAAGTTTGCAAAGAAAAAAATAAAATAAAATAAAATTTAAAAAAACGAAAACAAAAAAAAAAGAAAATTTTTTAGGGTTTCAGGGGGGGAGCCGAAGCTCTACCCTCCCCTTCCCCGCGGCGCTGTGTGGCTCGCAGTCTACCTGCGACCACAGTGTGTCCGCAGGAAACCCTGCGTCCACACTGTGGGCCACAGGGAAACCTGTGACCACAGCGTGGCCCACAGGGAACCCTGCGTCCACACTGTGGGCCGCAGGGAGACCTGCGTCCACAGCGTGGTTCGCAGGGAACCTGCGTTCCACACTGTGGGCCCACAGCGTGGCTTAGTTTAATATTAGATAAACAATGTTTTATAATATTTTTTTTATATATAATTTTTTTAAAAAAAACAAAAAATATATATATTATGATATATGTCGTGGGAAAGGCATAAAAAAAAGGGAATTTTGGTAGAAAGGTTCTTTTCATTGGAAATTAGTTTTATTTAATTTTTATTTTGCTAAATATTGTTTATATATATATATATATCAAACATGAAATTTGTGTATATATAGATTTGTTGGTTTTAACATTTCATTAGACATGTATTGTTAAATTTATATTGATCACGTTCAATTTTGGAACCAAATCTAATAGGGAAGTATACTTGGAGAAGAGACCAAATATTGTCTGTATTTGAAGACCCTTGAAATAAAACCCCATTGCTAACGTCATGAAATATATTTTAACAAGAAGTTGTTCTTCTTTTAAATAAGCATTGTCTATCGAATTTAATGATTAAGATCTCCCGATAATTTTACAAATGAAAACTAAAGTATAGGAGAGTATGAAATTTGAATCGAAATTATCCTTGTATATTTTGTTATTACTTCTTCGGTATGTTAGTAGTACGCATGTAAATTGGATATCGTATCGATATAAAAGGAAAATGTTGTAAGTATAAGTTCCATATTTGCCTTGTTTGGGGTGGCGACATACCTTGGTGTATTTGTTTCAGACCTTGTTATCTAGATAATTGTGTCGGTCATAGCTGAAGTACGCCCCTAGTCAAATTATCGACAATCATTAGAACCTATATTTACCTTGAAGTGTCAGTTGGAATCTGCTCTAGGAGGGACCCATTATGTGAACTCTTACCAAGGTGTCTGTTGTATATTGGTTGTAATTCGCCTAAGTGGCAAACATGTAAAAGACTTATAAATCATGTATTTCTAACGATATAATACCAAAAGGGTCTTGCAGTTGAGCAGACCCAGAGATGTAGCCCATCCGGGGTGAACTCCGAGATCATATCTGTGTTATGCGATGTTTATAGCGTGCATTGTTTTATGCTTTAAATTATCATGAATGGTTGTATTTTTGCATAAGTGTATGGTGGAAATTTAATGAATTCAAATTTAAGTGCATAACATTATTCATATGGATAAATGTAGTTATTTAAGTTCATAAAACGTTGTGAATTATGAATATGGCAAGGTATTTAAATATTGAAATTAAAGTTGTGGAAAAAGTAATTTGATAATGTTAATTTAAATTGTAATAGTGGAAAGAATCTTGCTAGAATACTTTATTGGATTAACTTGTTATTAAGTATATAAATGGAATGAATGTAAAAAGGAAACAAAGTTAAAATTTATGCCACAAATCTTAGATTGAAATCTAGAAGATGAACATCATATAAACAACTATCCTTTTTCCCTTAGAAAATGAATCACGCCATGTCAATTATGTTTCATTACATAGGATGAATTTGTTAAGTTATTTCATGCTTTAATCATAATCAATAACCCTCACCAGATTAATATGATAATCGTGTGGACTCAACTAGGCATCCGTGTTGTATATTGGATGTATATATATATATAGTTAATTATGTTGCAATTGTAACCAATATACCCTCACCAAATTTATTTTATAATTGGGTGAACTCAATTTAGATATCCATATTTTAATCCTTATAAAAGGAATCCCTCATAATTGCTAAAATTGAACTAGAATGGGAAATCATTGATTAGTGTTTATACATTAAATCTTAGTAAAAGTATCTCTCTCCTATTAATTTCATTTAACAAAAAAAAGAGATATGCAATAAGATAATTGTATTTTAAATCCTAATAGAAGAACGTCATTATGATCTTATTACTCTAATCTTGAAATGACGAATGTCACCTAGTTAACGATACTATAATTTTAAAGGATGCTCTCGTGTGTCCTAATGCATATCCTTCTTAATGATATTAGTCCAATTATTTGCATCATCAAAACTTCAAAAGAATTTTATGGTTACTCACATTTTATCTTCCACATAAGAATCTACAACTCATTAGTTGGCTATGCATGAAAACAAATGAAGAGACCGCACTCTACTAATGGAAGTTAATCCTTAAGAAGCGAAATTTATCTTATTAACCATACTTTTTAATATTTAAGAAAGGTATCAAATGTGGGTGAATATTTAAAATCAAATGAAGGAATTCTCGTTTTATTAATCGTAGTTAACCTTTAATGAATGAATCTCATTAGGCATATTTTAAACATTAAAGGATGAAAACAATTGTGAATGGATACCACAAACCCAAGGAATGAACTTCATTATATTAAACTCATGAACCCTTTTGGGGGCCTCTTAATGTAATTATGAATTAAAGTGCAATGAACAAATAACTCCTCAATGGCCCCCTAACCGCCCAAAGTAAATGAACGCTTCCTAAAATTATAAGATGCCAAACCATTGAACACATATATAATCAGGATCTATGCAATATCTCGTTATTAAGATATCCAGTTTAATGGATCTAATGACGCAAGTTGAGTTAGGTGTAAGGTTGTGTAATCGCGTTGGGAAACTCCTTAGAATCGTTTTAGCCTTCCGCTGTGTTATCTAGTTAGAGATAACTTGAAGATAACTTCGATCTATCTTAATATTGTAACTTTTCATCAACGCTCTTAATTGTTATTTTAAAAAAAAAAAAAATTACACTCTATTTGAGTGTTTTAAACTTAAACCCTTAGGGGTTTCCTGGCGGGGCATTACATGCAGGAGGCGTTGCGTCGTTGACCTAGGAGTGCTTGGCCTCTAGGGCATTAGCATTGTCGTTGTTGCTATTCTTGATAAGGCATGCCACAATCTCCTACACCCTTGCTTCGTGATCTGCACCTCACAAATGAATGACCCTTGCTTTGCGATCAGAAAATTATATTGTTGATAAGGACAATATATATATATATATATATATATATATATATATATATATATATATATATATATATATATATATATATATATATATATATATATATATATATATATATATATATATATATATATATATATATCCTGTAGAGCAAAGTGGAAGGAGTTGAGTATTTTCTAGCTGCATCTCCAATTAACCACTTTGTCGAATGTATAGTTCTCCTTATTGTTGCCTTACTCTGCTCGCCCTCGATCTGCAACCCTTTGTTGAACAAAATTGTACTCACCTCTATGCTTAATATGTTGCTTAAGGTATGTAGTCACATTAAAAAATACACTTTTAGACTTAAAAGTCTTTTACACTCAAAATTGATTAACATTATGTAGACTTAATATGTTACTAAATGTATGTGATTTAAGACTGGTCAGACCCTAAAGAATCACAAAATCATGAAGACGCATAATTCCTTAAGACCCAAGGAAACTTAAATCCACTGTCATAGGAGCGTGAAATGAACAATGAAAAGTTGCCACCCTCTGATCTTGCCAAGACAAAAGTAGCCCCATAAGATGTGATCTCTTCACCTTCATTCAAAACAGGCCTGGGATGTGTAATCAGTCTTAGACATTTAGTACTCATTAGCCCATAAAATTTCCCTAATAGAATACCACCCAACATCACCTAATGAACCAAGTGAATCCAAATCTGGCTTGACCCTGATGTCCTCCTCGAGTAACTTACATGAACTGGCCTATGAGAAAGTACTCTGAACCTGTAAATGATCATGAAAATGCATTGTTCGGTTGTTCTAACATTTTTAAACAGAAAAACTAAGAGTATTCTATACCCACATCATTATTTCATTTTCTACAGAAAAAACAAGAAGACGTAGGGAAATAAACCTAATTGATTGCATGACACTAGTATCATGTTATAATCCAAAGGAAATGAGATAATCATACATGAGTGGAATCTTTCAAGTGGGGAAACCCATGAATAACAAATCACCATGACAATTACCCAGATATTAGAAAATGGTTATATGCTATAACCCAGTAGAAAATCACCATAAAAATAAATCTATGACATAGATTATTCAGATTTTTTAAAAAGGCGACAGTTTCACTTTGATTTATTTAGGTAGTTCATCTTAAATCATATTGATAGATAAATATTTTTTAGAAGTCTAATACAATTGTAAATAAACTATCAAAACAAGTCAAAGTTTAGAATGTGTTGTTGAAATTATAAAGAACTCATACTTGATTTCTTAATTCTAGCTTGTCTTTAGAAATCCTTCTACAATGTGATCCACCGTGCTTGGAAAGCAACTGCAGCTGCAGTTTTAGACTTTGCATTAATTTAGTTTTGGTTATATGAATGAGAATAAAGCATGTCTATTCACATGCATGGATCCTTAGTCTATCCTTAGTTTGCAAGGTAGTTTGTTTTTGTTGTTGGTCCTTTTTAGTTGTTATTATTTAATTCCATTGTAAGTGGGCTTATATGTCTTTTTGTCTGTCATTGAGCTTAGATTTCATATTTTCTTGTTGCAAATCTATTTGTTTCAGTAGATAATATTTCTATGAGTATGATACATAAGTGGTGTGTATAATTCATTTTGCTTGTCATTGAGTTTAAATTTGATTTCTGCTATTGTTTACTGATTATAAGGCATTTCATTGAACAAAATTTTCATAGTTGTTCATGTATTGCAATAATTAGTGGGGAAGTTCATTGTCTTGTTGACTCTACTTCAAATGGTGTTCAAATGATGTTGTCATGGTAGCCTGCTGAGTAAAAATGAAGAGATTCAAATGATGTTGGACTGATCAATTGAACTTGTATAGTTTCCCTAAAGCATTGCTAGGGCAATAACATGAAGAAAACTAAGATCTTTACTCAATTCTTTTTTAATTGTTTTATTGAAATGAAGAGGAGAAATAAAATCGAATGTAACTGAATGCATTTAACTTTCCCCAATAAATATAAAAAATAGGCTAGTGCATGTCCAAAAGTGCCACACCTATTCATCACTCAAAAAGGCCCCCACAAGAGAAAACATATGAACACATGGGTACTAATAGATGTGCATTTTTTATAAAATGGATATTTGTAGATCAAGCGATGTGGTATTTAAGTGAAGTCAAAGTTGTAATCAATGAGATATGAGGGGTTTTGCAAGCTATTGGCTACCCAACCAACTGATGAATAATGATGAACATCAAATATCCTAAATGGTACTGAGAGGGGGGGTGAATCAGTAAATACAAAAACTTCTCTACAACATCTTATCAAGTTAAAACAATTCTAACCAGTTGTCTTCATCACTGAACTTAACCATGGCAATACCGGTTAAACATAGTAAGACTTCAAACATCTAAACCAGTAAAACTGAATACTTCAAATATCAATCAACGCTTGATAACTACTTCACCAATATACTCATGCATGTGTTGTATCAGTAATACCATAACCATTAGCTTTGCATGCATATACAACTAAACAAAGACTGCTAAATCATCACATGAAAAATGCACAACTCATGACACACAGATTTTTCATGTGGAAACCCAAATGGGAAAAACAACGGTGGGGATGAATACCCACAAGCTTGTTTTTGAACTCTTTTGAAGCTCGCTCTATTAGGATCCTAGTTCGGTTAAAGACTTTACAATAAGGTTTTGTTAGGAACCGATCCTGTTAAAGATCGCCCGGTTAAGGGATGGCTATATACCCTGTTAAAGGTTACCTTGCTAGAGGATTTGAAGAAATCAATGATCTTGAGTCGCCT
The DNA here is from genome assembly GCF_030272615.1 of Cryptomeria japonica. NCBI lineage: Eukaryota > Viridiplantae > Streptophyta > Pinopsida > Cupressales > Cupressaceae > Cryptomeria > Cryptomeria japonica. Next base: position 147,455,390 of record NC_081410.1, read on the forward strand.
GGTTAGAGGATTTACAATAAGCCTGTTAAAGCTACCCGGTAAAGGGATTTTCCAACTGTTGAAATGGTTAGAAGACAACATGTAAAGCTCTAATCTGATAACAGCACTACATGCTAAGGCAGATCCTTTTCAGTTCCTCTACTCTACAATCACACTCTGCAGTTCTCCTCTCACTGGTCTGGCAAGTATCTCATCACTCGAATACAAACACAACATTGCCAACACAAACAATACCAAACATCATCGACCTTATAGACAACAATTAGGTCCGTAGCATAAACCCTGAACCCTAAATATTTAGGTTTACAATTACAGGCAGTCCAATTCTAGTCGTTCAAAACACTTTGCATAGAATGAAACAATCTCAAACATATCACAAGTCATTTTGCATCATCCATTCTCCACCGCATATGGAAATCAGTAACCCATCACGCTCTCTTCACATACCGCTAAGAAGAATGTTCATTCTCAAGGTAGACATTTAATGCAATCGATCTTCACATGCAAGATCCTCACGGAAATCCTTCACGTGCACAAAACTCACGTGGCATCTCGATCTCATCCTTATCTCTTAGCTAACTCATCACAGAATGTCACCGGTTGCATCGCATAAGCTAGATTGCCAAACCAGAAACCCTAGAGCTGAGATTACCAACTGGTAGCCACACTTAGTGAAACCCTGACACCGGTTCGCTACATCTCTTCATACCGGTTCTCCAATCTTGAACATCAGTAACAACTTTTTCCAATCTTCATACCGGTTCACCTGCACTTATTGGCATCACTGACAACATACATTATCATCATATCATCATATACCAACACCAACTAAACCTAGAGAATAAAACATAAACTTCTAATTTGGGATGGTATATTGCATAAAATTTCAAATAACTCTAGGACAAGTGATTTTCCAGAAAAATCACAATTCAATTTTGGTCTATAAAAGGGTAGGCATAATATTTCCAATTTCAATTTCCTTTCCACTACAAACGTCAACATTACTTGTATGTTTCCAAAACAAGCTCATATAGAGAAAGTGCATTCATAAATGTGTTCCTAGATTGAAGAATATTGGCATATGAAAGTGCATCTTTTCCTTGAAACTTTTAAGAAGAGAGGTGAGACTAGAAAAATAATTAATAGTATGCATGACAATCTATTCAGTTACATTATGAGTTACATTATATAGTGAAGGATCCTAGGGGACTTACGAGGAGGATCTTAATTGTTGATTATCACTATTAAATTCAATTTTCACATTCTTTTATTTGTGCCTTCCAATTCACTATTAAATTCTATTTTTCATACTCTATTATTTGTGTCTTCCAATATATTATCTAATGTATATTTTAGTATCAGCGTAACCAATGCACCTTCTTTTGGTACAAGTGCTAGTAATACATGATTGAAGGAATTGATAGATATTACTTTCTTTAAATTCATGGGATAATATGAGCTTGTCGAGCTCTAGAAACGGTATGGTTGAAAAACAACGATTAAGAAATCTCAACTTGAATGCCCAAGTCCAACTAGGCTGAACTCCATTAACAATTCAGCATTGATAAAACATGAGATTCATTAAAGTAATTACCCATATTGGCTATTAATCAACTTTCAAAAGTTATAAAGTGAATAAAAACTAAAAGTACTTGTCATAGGTAATACTATTGCATTCACGTAAGTCTAACTAATCAAATTTTTGCACCAATCAAAATTGATTATTATTTTTGTTTTCAAAATAAACTTGACTTTTATAAAGTTCAAATTTATATTTTTAAACTAGAAATTATTTATCTACAATATGATTGGATGAAAAAAAATTGGTGTTATAGGAGCAAATTTATAGGAATGATAGATTTTATAGGCTTTTTTAGATTCCTCTACATTTAAAAAATTAATGTCTATTTTAAATAACTTGTTTTTTCTTTTATTAATAATCTTGTAAATCTCACTCGATGGAGCGTCGCAGGAGACTAGGGCTTCGGCCAAGGGATTTGCAAGATTTTCGAGCATAGGGAGGATATTCTCAAGAGAGAAGGTTTGACTTTTAGAATGTACATCAAGGTTTCAACCAAATGCGAAATGGTAAACGACCCTGGCAAAAACCAAATAGGGCTTGGGAGGATCCGAACAGGTTTTTTTACTCTCACAAACAGAGGGGGGAGGACTCTAGAGTCAGGGAGGCAAACTTCACCAATAATGAGAATTTTAGCAGTTTGGGGCATCGTAATAAAGAATACGGGCCAAAAACTATATGGTAACATTGCCAGGAGAAAGAATGGCATCCAAAGTCAAAAATGCAAAAGGCAAATACTGCCCCAATGAGGAGAGAGGAGGAGAGATTGGAGAAAATCTCGTTGATGCTGGATAACCAAAGCTGGAATGGATCAGTGGCATTTTTCCGAGCGCAGGGCCTATTTTAAAATGTTTTGGAGATTGGCCATCTATGGGTAAAATGAAAGGATGGTGTGCGGAAAACTGGAAATGCAAGATTGAGCTAAAAACAATGCCAAATGGTTTCTTCTTGGTCATCACTGAGAATGAGAAGGATAAACAGTGGATTCTGAATAGTGAACCATTTTTTGTGGGGGACAGAGGTTTATATATTCGGGAGTGGGAACCAAGTTTCAACCCTTTGCAGGCGTGAATTGAAATGGTACCCATTTGGTTATGTTTATACAACCTGTCCAAAGAATACTGGAATGAGGAATCTTTCCAAGCTATAGGTAATAAATTAGGGTTTTACATCAAAGCAAATGAGGCGATAGAGTCCAAAGATTTCAGTGTATATGCATGAATATGCATTGGTTGGAAACCCCATTACCCTCTTCTATAAAATATAGAGATCATCACCAATGAAGGGCAATGGCTTCAAAAGATTGAGATTGAAGAATCAAGTGAAAGATGCAAATATTGCAAAAAAGATGGTCACACAGAGGATACTTGTCTGATTGGCCCAAAAGGGAAAAATGTGGAATCAACGATCCAAGAAGAGTTGAACGTATTAGCGAGAAAAGATAAAGAAATGAGTGAGAAGGAAGTGGAAATTGGTATTATTCAAAATACTCAGATGCCCCTGATCCAAGAGGAGGCTTTGCCGGACGCAAAAAAGATGATCTATTCAGAGGAAGAGATAATAGTGGATGTTTCCCTAAGAGATAAACAACTGGAGGTAGCAGGGTGGGTAGAAGAAGCTATTGTTCCGGTGGAGAAGGCAACAGAGGTCCTGGATGAAGCGAAGTCGATAGCCACATCCCTTTTGGGAAAGGGGCAACCGCTGGAGGTGCCTGAGTTAATGTAAGTAGAGAATTTGAGGGAGAAGGGGACGATAATGAATGGGGATGGATGGATGAGGAAGACATCCTGGAGACAATGACAGTAGAGCAGATCGAGCCTGAATGGAACAAGATTTGTCTGGGAGAAAAAAGATCTACAGGTAGGAAATCAAATCAAGTTAGAATTGAAATGGTCGGAAGTGCTAAGGGACAATGCAAACTCACAGTAGCGAAGGGAATTACCCTTCCTGAAGGACAATGAAAATCATAACATGGAATGTCAGGGGCTGCAATGCCCCTGATAAACGTCGATTGATCAAAAGAGGTTTGGATCAATTAAGGCCTGATGTAGTTTTTCTGCAGGAAACTAAGCTTAATAAAGAGGATTCATATATGATCATTAGATCTTGGAAGCAGTGGAAGGGAGTCTTTGTTGATTCAGAGGGTGCGTCGGGAGGTTTGGGTATTCTCTGGAACCCATCCAATCATAGGGTGAAGGTACTGGGTGACTCCCGTATGTGGAAGGTGTGTAAGATCCATTCCTTCCCTTTAAATGCTGATTTCTTTTTTATTAATGTGTATGGACCGACTAAACCAAATCAACAAGGAAATTTCTGGCAATCCCTTTCCTCCCTGATCCAAAAACTGGAGGAAGGAACTATCATTATTGGGGGAGACTTTAATGCAATTTTGGAAACAAGTGATAAAGTGGGGGGTAAGAGAGGTCCTACATCTTCCCAAGCAAATTTTCAAAATTTTGTGATCAATAGTGGTCTCAAAGAAATCAAATCCAAGGAAGGACAATTTACATGGTCGAACAAAAGGATTTTGGGGAACCATGTAGCGGAAAAACTAGATCGTTTTTTCCTGGGAGGGGCTTGGGCGGATTCCCCCCTCCTTTTTGTCTCAAATATCCAACCGATGGTTTCTTTGGACCATCTATCGATGGAGCTAATTATAGCCTTTGATGGCCCTCCCATTAGGTGCCCCTTTAAATTTGAAAAGATGTGGTTGAGGGATGGGAGTCTGCGAGACCTGATTGCGGAATGGTGGGTTGAGACTCCTGAGGTGCTTGGTACAATGGCTTTTAGGTTTGTTAAGAAATTGCAATTTGTTAAGTCTAAGGTTAAAGAGTGGAAGTGGACTAAATTTGGGAATATGTTTGCTAATAAGCAAGATTTGGAGGAGAAGTTGGCCGCATTACAAGAAACAATAATTCAAAATGGAATGTCCTCGGAGTCTTTTTTGCAGGAATGTGATTTTAAAAATCAGTACAATGAGATGTTGGCACGGGAAGAAATCTATTGGCGGTAAAAATTGAAGGAGTATTAGCTTAAGGAAGGGGACAGAATACTAAATTCTTCCATAATTTGATCAAGGCCAAAAGATCCTGGAACAAAATCACCTCCATCCATAACAAGGAAAATGTCCTTTTGGAAAACCTGGGGATATCAACAGTGGGGCAGTCAGTTTCTTCTCGACTCTATTGTCAAAGGAGGGTAATATAAGTTTAGAGGATCAACAAAATGGACTTAATGCTATTCTGAAGCTGATCACAGAAGCACAAAATCAGGCACTCATGAAACCTATCCAGTTTGACAAGGTTCGGAAGGCAGTTTTCAACATGATGGGGGACAAAGCCCCAAGCCCGGATGGCTTCCCAACTTTCTTCTATCAGACTTTTTGGGATTTAGTTGGGAAAGAGGTTTGGGCTATGGTGGAGGAATCGCGGAGAAAGGCATATGTCGCAAAGGAATTGAATTGTACACTTATAGCCCTTATCCCCAAGGTGGAGCACCCAACATCTTTTAATGATTTCAAGCCAATCTCTTTGTGTAATACCATTTTTAAAATAGTAACGAAATTCATCTCTAATAGATTGAAACCAATTTTAAATCACATTATCTCAGAAGAGCAGAGCGGGTTTGTTCCAGGAAGATCGATTGTTGAAGGAATAATAATTGCACATGAAGCCATTCACACTATAAGATTATCAAAAGTGGATAGAATGTTGATTAAATTGGATATCAGAAAAGCTTATGACATGGTGGATCGGGAATTCCTATTCCAGATCCTTAACAGATTTGGTTTCTCAGAAGGATGGATTAACTGGGTTCGTGCATGTTTAGATGGAGTTTGGACCTTGGTGTTGGTAAATGGTAGCCCACAAGGTTTCTTCCAAACCTCCCATGGAATCAGACAAGGGGATCCTTTATCCCCCTTCTTATTCATCATCTTGGTTGAAGTGTTCAAAATATTAATTCTTTCTCAGAGGAATCGAGGTAGTTGGAAAGGGATTCAAATAGCGAAAGAAATGGATCCGATCACCCATCAGCAACTTGTGGATGATACCTTGTTGTGCAGACATTCATCACTACAAGAGGCTAGAGTAATTAGAAAGACAATAGATACTTTCTACAAGGCATATGGTCAACAAGTCAATTGGACAAAATCAGAACTTCTATTTTTCAACATAGGGGGAGGAAGACAACAAGAAATCATAAACATTCTAGGAGTCAAAGTGGGCACCTTACTTGGAAAATTCTTGGGTATCCCTTTATTTGGGGGGCCAAACCGTATGGAATTGCGGCATAGCCTTATTGACAGTAGTGTCAATCGTCTTAAAGGATGGAAAAGTAAATGGCTTACCTTGGCTGGAAGATTAATGCTCCTCAAATTGGTCCTATCTGCCCTACCTATATATTCCATGATGGATCTAAAGATCCCAGTGAAAGTGATCAGACACATTAATAGAGGAATGAGAAAATTTATTTGGAATGGTAAAGAGGCAAGTGACAAGATCCCCTTGATGGTGTGGGACAAAGTCTGTCAACCCAAGTTGGTGGGGGGGTAGGTATGAGGAAGTGGACTTTTCTTAATGAGGCAATGGGAGCAAATTTGGTATGGAAAACGTACTCTCATCCGAACCGAAAGTGGGTACAAATTTTAAAACATAAATATCTAGATCAGATGAGTAGGGAATGAATTTTTACCCTTAGAATCCTCCCCAAAGGCTCTGCTATCTAGAATTTCATATGTTCTTGCAGACATGTGATCACTGAGCATATCACATGGGAACTAGGTAAAGGGACAATGGCCAAATTCTAGACGGACTCCTAGGAGGGCAAGCCAGCACTCAACCAAAGGCAAGGTTGTGAGGAAATAAGTGAATTACGGAAACATAGTGGGGTGTGAAGGTAGAAGATTTCATAAGGAAGATACGCTTAGATGGTGTGGATCAAAATCTGGGCAATATTCAGTCAAAATTAGCCATGGCATTTTAGAAAATTTGGAAGCAAGGGTGGAATTACCAACTAAACTGTTGTGGAGCTCTTCTATCCTCCTAAAAGCAGGAGCATTCTCATGGTTGGTTTTAAGAAAGAGAATCCTGACCGGAGAAAGACTATGTTGATTAGGCTTCCTGGGTCCATTTAGGTGCACAATGTGTAAAAAAGTTGAAGAAACTTTGGATCATCTGATACTTCAATGTGAGGAGGCACAGAAGGTATGGAAATTCCTTCTTGGTAAACTAAATTGGGCCACCCCGCTTCCTAATTCAATTTTTGAAATTTTTACAAGTTGGAGAATACCCTGCCGAAAATCAGTCTGTTCCAGCTTATGGTTAGTGGCCCCATCTCTTGTAGTATGGTAAATTTGGAAGGAGAGAAACAGGAGAATTTTCCAAAATAAATCAAAATTTGAGGAGAATTTGTGTGTAAGGGTGGAAAGAGCAATAGCTGAAGCGGTTTCTATGGCAGCCAGGAATCATAATTTAACAAAACATCCATTCACAAATGAAGATAGAGATATCCAGGCAAATTGGCCTTTGATCCATTGCCAACCTATAATGGGTCTTCGAGGGTTGATCCAGCTTTTTCTTTACAGAAGATTAAATGGGAACCACTGAGCAAACAGTGGATAAAGATCAATTTTGATGGTGCATCAAAAGGAAATTTGGGAACCTCAAGTGTTGGAGTGGTGGCGAGAGACAACAACGGATTAATCCTATTCAAAGGAGCTCAACGATTATAGGATGGTACTAACAATGAAGCAGAGGTCTAGGCAGCTTTTCTAGCAATAGAACTAGCCTTAAACATGAAAGTCCAACGGCTGCATTTAGAAGGGGACTCTCAGATAGTTATCAATGCAATAGCTAAAAGCAACACACCATGTTGGAAGCTAAACCGATGGGTGGATATGATCCGAGAGAAACTTAACACATTTGTGGAGTTTCGTGTCTCACATATTAGGAGGGGAGCAAATGCAGTGGCAGATTTGTTGTCAAACATTGGAAGTGAACTAGATAGTTGCATGGCCAAATGGTGGAAAGGTGATGGTCATGTGTGGGAATGGTACTAATTGTAGTTTTTTAGAAATGTGTAGTCTTCAACTTGTTAATGCGAGCAAAATTTGGCAAGTACATATGCCAAGATGGCGACTGTTCCTTGAAGGAGGAGTTGTCTGTGGTAGGTCGCACGATCAGAGCGAGGGGAGGATGGCAGAAAATCCCTGCTCTTGATCTCATGGCATTAATGCCTTATCCTTCGCACTCATTACCCGTCCTATATGATGGAGGCAGAATTTACTACCCTTTGAGTTGCATGTCAGGGTTTTTTTGAAGTAGAACTAATTGTATCTATGTAGCTTCTATATGAAATTGTATTGTAGGAATTGTTGTTTTGAAATTGCAAGTGACCATGGAGGCTAATTTCACTCTCCGAACAGACAAGAAGTTGGTGCCCTTTTTGGGAAAGGTATCGGATAAGCGGATGCAAGGACTTTTCCAGTTTAAGGAGGAGAAGTTGTGGGTGGTAGCTCTTCTTATGCTTGTGGAGGAGGTGGGTATATCCATCACCAATATCAAACTAACATGGAGGTGTACTCTTTGCTTCTAGCGTGGGCCTATGAGTTTGAACCGAAGGTGGAAAAGGTAAAACTTACACTGATCAAATTGATAAATGGGGAGTTTTTGATTAACCTGGATTCAATCTTGGAATGGGTGGTACCACGAGTTGGCATTCGAATCAAGGAAGAGGACGACTAAGAGGAATTGCTTCCTTTTATTCGTGGTCTGAAGGATGCAATCAAAGACCAATATCGTGAACGTGCTTGAGTGGGGTGGGAAGCGATGAAACTCTTTGTGAAATTAACCAGAGTGGATGAAGTCCTTAAGGCTCTACATGTGGTGGCAAAGATGGAGGTTGGCAAGGACCTAAGAGATATATTTGAAGAAGGAAGCGTAATTCAGTTTGTGGTGAGCTTGGAGGGTGACCCTGACTTCGGATGTTTGGACTGCATCCCAAAGATGAAAGTTGAAGCGACAAAAGAGAAAGAACCGACTTCTAAAGAGAAAAGGGAGGAGGTGACCCAGGGGGATAGTGAGTGAGCCGCCTATTGGCCAGTGTTTTTGTATTTTTCCTAAATATTTTCATCTATTAGTTTTTACTCTAAAACTTTAAATTTTTGCTAGATCATTTGGTTTGGAGAACCAGCAAAGAACTGGTTTTTTGGTGCTGCTATAAGTTATAGGGTAGGGTAATTCACAAGTTTGAACTGTGGGTAGTATGGGTTTCATATTTTCTGTGTTTATGCATAGTGTAAGATTGCAAATTTTGTATATTTAACTCTCTGTATCAATAGAATGAAAAAATTTACCGATCAAAAAAAAAATCCTGTAAATAAGGGGATTTTTCAGTGTATAAGTATTTTTTTGTATCGATAACCAGGATAATATATTGCTTAAAATAGGAAAGATTTACATCAAAAAAGCAAATAGACAGTCTACCACAACATGGGGTCTTTCCCTATTACAACAAAGGAACCTGAAAAAGACACCAGACCTACAGGGCCATCAACTACAAAAAACCAACATACATACACATACCCCACAAAAAGAACCTGATTGGCCAAGAGGACCTATCTACTGAAACCATCCCAAGGCCTCCTCCCTTGACAAGTTAGGAATACCCCAGCTGGGCCCTGCATCATGCATCTCACTCCCTCCACCTAGCACTATTCCAGGTCTCTCACCACACAGCGAACCGCGCTCCACCACCTTCGCCTGCTTTCGTGGAATCCGATGGTGAACCATAGGCCTCCCATCCTCATCCAGAGGAGCCTTAGAACAAATTGGGGTCACCTTTCTGCAAATCTTCACTCACTCAGTCGGCCCCAACTCATGCACATACTGCACAATCTCTCTTCATCCCTTCCTTGCGTTCTCCACCTACAAATCAACTGGTCGAGAAGCCGACCAAATTATGAATGGTTACAGCTCCCCCACTTCAATGCCAATCCTCCGCCACGGTCCTTCCATTGACTTTAGCCCTTCGCCAACAACAGCTCGAGCCACCACTTCCTTCAAACCACCCGCCCATTTGGGTCTCAACACCAAAGATGCGACCCGCTGCACTTCCTCCGTCAACTTTCCCACTAGCAAGGCCAGGGCAACGAACAGCAATGAGATATCAAGGTTAGTTATAGGCTGATAGTCAGACACTAGAAATTCCTCCCTAAAAATCAACCTCACTGCCCTCCAAAATTCCTCTCCATCCACCCTGAAGACATTCATCAACCTGTTGCTAGAGATCAGGCCACGAAAAAGTAGGCATTTGCCCGTCCGTCGTCAAGGAAAAATTTGCCTCCATCCTAACTCGCCTCTGCACCAAAACCTGCACACACAACCAACACCAAAAACTAGCCACTGCAAAATGCCAGGGAGCCAAAATCAAAGGTCTTAAAAAGCCACCACCATCACATGACATGATTGCTCCACACGAATTGCAAAAAACCATGCATCATCACCAAGCCTTCACACTGATTGCCTCCATCATCACCCATCACCGCTAGACCACTTGCAACATCATCGTAGATCACAATCCACAAGGACCATAACTTCCCACAAGTCCAAGGACACAAAGAGTCATTTCAAAAACAATCTCGGGTTCACTTTCCTAAGACTAAGCAATACAACCAAAATCATAAGAACTACCATTTTGAAAGTCCTCGAACAATCTAAAGTTATTTTCCAAAGAGCCATTCGCTCCCACATTTGAAATCTTGTCAGCTTCCACATTTGCTTCCCTGAGAACATGGGTCACCTTAAAATCTTCAAACCCACACAAAAGAAGTTTCATTCTTCGAACGTGCTTGTCTAAGTGTCGCGCCTCCATTCAACCTCTAGCTATCCCATTCGCTACAATCTGAGAATCTCCCTCCAAATGGAGTTTCTTCACTCCCAAGTTCTTAGCCATGAGAATGGCTTCAAACGCTGCTTGACACTTAGCAGCATTGTTTGATCCATCCACCAATCTTTTAGCTCCTATGGCTAGAATATTGCCACAATCATCTCGGGCTATTACCCAACTTTAGAGACCCCTCGATTACCCCTCGAAGCACCATCAAAATTAACCTTAGTCTAACCTTTATCTAGTGGGGCCCACTCTTGTCTTGATTCACTCTTCCTTTGAGGATTAGCCCTCAGAAGCCCATTAGCAGGCCTTGGTGTATAAGTATATATTAAATATATATATATATAGACAATAAAATTGATTTATTGTATAGGGTTTTGATTCACACCATTTGAATTAAATAAAAAGTTAAATAAAAAATTAAACTATTTCATTACAAGCATTACATGACAAATATTTCTATTAAGAAAAAAACCAAGTATGTATCTTTAATGATTATAGTTTTATATTTATTTTAATATTTTTTGAAAATTATAATTTTGACTCCTATTCTCTTTTTTGGAGGTTTAGGGCGCTCTTTCAACTAGGGCACATTTTTCGAGGGTGTCACTGGTTGCAGGCCGCCATCGGGTGCGAGGGCTCCCTGGCTTTGTTGGGCAGCCCTTGAGCAATAACTGCTGGCCTACCGTAATTAATGGAGGCCGATAATGATGTTTGAATCAAGGTTAAACCGCCCATTCTCCATACCACCGAGAACAAGCACATGAGACGGAAGACCTTCAGCCAGGCAGTGGAGGGCAAGCAGATTCTATTCTCGATTGATGCAAAATTTGAGGTTGCACCGCAGCAGGAAGATGATGCCCATCTCGTGCGAGAAGAGGTGAGGTTTCCCCCTCCAAGTGCATCATCATTAAACCCAATGGTTCAATGCTTTCTGCTATTTCTTCTAAGATTTTGAGGCTTAAGGACGGCTATTTTTTTTGCCGCTTTTGATGTAAATAATGTACCATCTCATCAATACATGAACAAATGGTTGCAAGATGTGTGGGTCAATAAGCTAGGGTTTCATTTTTCATTTTGTAGAATGATTCAAAAGGGTTTGTTCTTAATTTTTTTTTATAATAAAGAAAGCCAAAGCAAGATTGTCAACAAACAATTCTGGTCGGTGCGGAATTCATCTTTTAGGGCTATACATTGGGACCCTGGGCCTTGTAATGATGAAATTCTTGCCCTTTCTTGTCCAAAATGGATAACCATTAAAAATATTCCCCCTTTCCTCTGGTCTTGTATAGATAGAATTGCAGAACCCTTGGGAAAAATTATAAAAATTGACTCCTCCCCCTCGGTTCTTCCACATCTTGATGTTAGTTTACTCATAGCCCTAAAACTGAGTATTGTATAACCCGCCGAAATTTCTATCTGCCTTGATAATAAAACCTTATGTTGTCCAATTGAGTACATGGGTGGTGTAGATGCCTACCATTATTGTAAATTAAGTGATCACTTTAGAAGCAAATGCCCCTTATTGAATAAAAAATCTAGCAAGGTTAAAAACCCCTCTTCCGGTCCCCCACCATCTGAGCCCCAAGCTACTCCCTCTGAGCCTCCTCTGATTGTTCTTGCTCAAAATATTTCCCCCACTCCCCCCATCTGACTTCTTACCCCCACCACCGACTACCCCTCACCCTTTCGTCCCCCCCTTCCTCCTCGGCCACCTCGATGGCTATCTCTATCATGAACTACAATAATGCTATTAAAGATGCCCTTTCCGCCGCCCATCCCATGCCCTTCAACCCCTCTGAATTTGTTGATAACCTTGAATTTCACTCGAGTCTAAGATCCCAGACCGCTCAACAACTTGTGTTGGAAAATTGAGAAGAGTTGTTGAAGCTAGGAAGGTTCTTGAGAAAGACCTTCAGAAGTAGAAGTTCAAAATTGAAGCCTCCTCGTGGAAGATGCCTGGCCTTGAGGACATGGATAGGAGTGATCCACTTATAATAGATACCATTAGCAGTGCCTCTAATTAGGGCCTTGAATTGTCTGCATGTAGGGGTCCTACTGAAATTAAAACTGATGAGATCTATCATTCTACCCTAGATATGAAAGTCGGTGGACTTAACCCTACTATGGATGAGATCTTAGTCGATCCTCTAGGTGCATCCAATGGCTCAGAGACCTCTGGGTAAGACCCTGGTAGTAGTACCTATTGTAATTCTAGCACCCCTATTGATGCCTTGAATACAGAGCAAACTGTTACACAAGACAAGGGGATCAACATGGACCCCTTCACTCCTGGATACACCAATTTTGAACAAGGCTCGGTAGATACATAGGAAGGGTTTACTTTGGTCAAACACAGAAAGTCTAGAAGGAAGAGATCCCCCAAGAATAGTAACGATAGCGCCTCTAGGAAGGAATCCCTTGGCCCCGAACAGATATCCGGGGCAATGAAAAAGAGAGGTAGACCCTACTCCTCTATTGCATTTGATGCTAGCAATATCACAAATAAAGAAGAGTGGCCTAAATGTTTTGAGGTATTTAAATCCCAAACGGACCCTACCCAACAAAATGAGCCATGCTGAAAACAATCTCTTGGAATATCAGGGGCCTTGAGGCTCCTGATAGGAAATATATCATTAAAAGATTCCTTAATGGACATAAAGACATGGATTGCCTCCTTCTTCAAGAGCTAAAAGTTGTTGTCTTCACCCTACAAATCAACCTTAAGTGTATTTGGAGGTAGGCTACATCCTTTCATACTAATCATACCAAGGGTAAAGGTGGTACAACCATATTACTTAGTCCTAGATGGGCTAGCAAAGTGATCAATTGGAGGCAATCCCCCTGTGCCAAGGCTATCCAGGTTTCTATTTAGCTGGATGACTAAAAGTTTGGAATTTGCTCTGTGTATGCCCCTAATGACTATAGAGAGAGGGGGGAACTGTGGAACTGGCTAGCAAGATTGGAAGACATCCCTTGGATTGTGGGGGGTGACTTCAATATGATTGAATTTACCACTGACAAAAAAGGAGGCAACAAGTTTGAATGGAAGGGTATGGAACGGTTGCAATGGGATGGAATGATCAATAAACTACATATTGTTGACCCTACTGTTGGAAGGAAAGGCCAACTGAAAATTGTATGGTTCACCTAGTGTAATTACTAGCAGTTGAATAACAGAATCTATTGTAGGTTGGATAGACTTTACTTCAATAAAAACTTTGGTATTGGTAAAGGAGCTAATGGAGATCACTAGTATGTCTCCTCATACACATTGTCAGACCACCACCCCATACTGATGGGAATAGACCTCTCCCCCTCTGGTCACCCCCCTCTTCAAGACCTCCTTCCTTCACCTTAAACACTAGGCTCTTGGAGGATGAGGATATCTACTCTGCCCTGGCCTTCATCAGACTTTTTAATATGAAAGAGAAGAAACAACTCTCTAATATTGATAAATGGAATCTGAACATTAAAAGTTGGACCACCCTCTGCCAAATAGTAGGGAAAAAGAAAGCCAAGGATGCCAGGCGGGTTGAAAGGATGCTTCAGGAAGATCTTAGTAACGCAGAGATGAATCTTTATAACTCACCTAATAATGAAAGCCTTACTAACACCCTGGTGTCAATCAAAAACCACCTTAGGAAGATCCAGAATGAGAAAATTAGAGGGTTGAAAACTAGGACCAAATTAAATTGGTTGGACTCAGGAGACAAGGGCTCAAAAATTTTCTTCCAATTGCTTAAAATCAAAGAGGCAAAAGAGAACATCGATGCTATCTAGGACAACAATACCCATATTACAAACTCAGAGGAGATCCTAAAGTACTTCACCCAGTTCTACCAAAATTTATTCACTCCAGAAGAGTTAAATGATGAACATAGGACTGTCACAGTGCTCATTAAGGAATTGGTCCCACCTAAGCTTAATGTGGAGGATTATGAGTTTGTAGGGAAACCCATCTCAAAAGAGTAAATTGAAAAGGTCATCTCCTGAATGGGCAATGACAGATCCTTTGGACCGGAGGGCTTTCCGGTGGAATTTTACAAGAAGAACATTAGGTAGATTTTTGGTGACCTCCACAACCTATATTTGGAAGCTATTAATAAAGGAACCCTGGGAAAAGAAATCAACCAAGGGGTTATCAAGCTCATCCCTAAGGAGGGGGACAAGACATTGCTAAATAATTAGAGGCCTATCACGCTATTAAATGTCTCCTATAAGATATTGGCCAAAGTGGTGGCTAATAGGCTGATTAAAATCCTTCCAAAGATAATCAGCCCCACCCAAATAGGATTTGTTAAAGGCAGATATATCCTAGAAAATTTGGTAACCTGTTGGGAATCTCTCGAGTGGGCTAAGGACTCAAGACAGAATGGGGCCATGTTGTTGATTGATTTTGAAAAGGCATATGCTAGGATAGAGTGGAGCTTCATAATTCAGATGTTAGTAAGTTTGGGGTTTCCGGAGACATTCTGTAGGATAGTTCAAACATTACTCTGTGAGGCCAATGTTGTTTTTGATGTAAATGGAAACAGATCTGGTAATATTGTTCTTTCCAAGTCAATAAGACAGGGCTTCCCACTTGCCCCGGCCTTATTTGTGTTGGTTGTTGATGCTATGCACTATGTTCTTAAGGATTGCAATATAACCCCCAGGGTCAAAGGCATCTCTCTCCCTAATAAAGAGGAAATCATCAATGTTTAATTTTTTGATGATACAGCTATTCTATTAACCTTGGAAGAGGAGAACTTATCCTCTCTATTGTACAATATTGAAATCTTTTGTAAGGCCTCAGGCAGCAAAATTGCTCTCCATAAATCTACCTTGCTAGGATGGATTGATTCCCCTCCTAACTGGATGACTAAATTTGACTTGAAATGGGGAGGACTAGACATGATCACTAGATATATGGCTATCCCTTTCTCTATCTTCCCGAATCTAAAAGAAATGTGGGAGTGGTTCAGGAATAAGGTGGATAAAAAACTCACCAAATGGAACAGGAACTTCCTCTCCCTGGCAGGTCGGTTTCAGGCCTGTCAAAAAATCTTGTCGTCATATAACATCTATTGCTCCTCAGCCTGGCTATTTAGTAATTACCAGTTCAATTATCTTCAAAAACAAATCAAGAAATTTCTATGGTCGGATGGGAAGGGGAATAGGAAGCAGCATGTTGTAAAATGGGATTGGTGTATTAGATCTAAGATGCAGGGGGGTATGGGCCTCAAAGACCTCAAAATTCAAGGCATTGCCCTGGCTGCCAAGTGGATTTTTAAAGCCCTTGATGGCAATGAACCTTGGAAAGTTCTGATTAGACATAATATACAGTGCTCCACCCCTAAAAAGGCAAATAATTGGAAGAACTTTCCCATGTGGGACCTGATTGCTGGTAATTTCAAGATATCTCCTGCGGGATCAGAAGTCTTCAAGTCTATATGGAGGGCTTGGAACCATGTCATACAATTCATCAGTAACAAGGGCAATGTTGATAATAAGGGTTCTCTCAACTTGAGCATATCTATATGTCGAAATACTTTACATAATGGAAAGCAGATGGCATGCCTTCAAGGATGCTCTACCTTGAAGTGGCACAACTTAGGACTGGTTACTTTTGAATGCATCTTGAAAGATGGTTCCCTGATCTCTTGGGATGTCCTTAGCTTGGAATTCAACCTCCCCGTTTCTCAATCCAGAACCTACAATGTCCTCAAGACTGCACTCGAACCCATCCTCTCCTCACATGCCCCTTTTTCACTCTCCCCAATCTCCTCCCTTAATTGGGGTGATGGCTCTCCTCTCCCTCTAATGAAGGCCAAACTGATCTACTCTGCCCTTGCTGACATTGAAGATATCCTAACCCATCTCAACAATATCTAGCACCTCACCTGGGATTCTAAAATGTGGCACTCTAATCTCTTGAGATTCTGGTCTGCTACGACTAAACCAAAAAAGAAGTTCTTTGCCTGGAAACTTTTGCTTCACAAGCTCCCTCTTAAGGACAATAATGGCAACCCCCTATTGTGTAAATTGTGTTGTCTCCCTGAATCTGTGCTACATATTGTTTTTGAATGTCATTTCGCCAAAGAAGTATGGAAATTGTTTGGTTTTTCGGTTGATAATAAATGTCTTTCTATTGATGAGGTGGTACTTGGTTATATTAAAGGTGGCAAGAAATGTGCTAATCTCTTTTGGTTTGTTCTCTCTTTGGAAATTCTTTGGATCATTTGGAAATCTAGGAATGATGATGTGTTTATTGGAAAGGGTAGATACCTCACTGAGTCTCTTAGGAGACTCATTCGTTACCTTGTTGTTATGCAGGTCACTGTAGTTCTACGACTTGATGAGGATAAATTTGATAGATGGTTGAATGATGGAACAACACATGTCTTCATCTAAGAACTGTCCCATGGGTTCACTTGTGACCAATTGGGAAGCAACAGGTCACACTTTGAGTAGGCGCTAATGAGATTTATGCAGGAGATGGAGGCAAGACAGCAAAGAGAGGATTTCATTGAAATGGAACAGGAAGGACTGCCTACCCAACCCTATAGAGACCAGTTCACCGAAGGAAATGTACTGGTGTGGTGCGAGGGAAAGTTAGGATGGACTGCATGGTTCCCCCCCTGGGGAGATAATATTGATCCTAACTCCTCCTTCCTCTTTAGTTAGTTGACAACATGTTTCCTCTATGATATATTTTGTATATGGGACATCCAACTCTATAATTTTGTGATTCGGCCGCAACCTATGTATAATGGTCACATGATATGGCCCATTGGCCTTCCTGCCATGGTTTTTTGTCACTATGAGATCTATCTGCCAGCTAGCAGTGTGTTTTCCAGCCTAATCTGTTGAATTTTGTAATGATATTTTATGATACTTAATACAAAAAAAAATCATAATTTTCTTTTTAATCATTTTAATATATACTTGATGTAATTTTATAACATTAATCATAAATTTAAATATTTTTCATTTCGTCATTAAAAAAGACCTATTTTCTCCTTTTTTTATATTATATAATTTTATTATTACTAATAGTTATTTTATTAAGATCAATTATAATTGATATTATATAAATATAATCAAAATAATATATAATCTTAAACTAATAATTAATAATTATGTTTAAGATTAATTTTATTATTATAAAAAAAAAATTTAATAAATAAATAGTTGCAGAGGGGTAGCACCCTTGTATTAATCAAAAATAGGAGAATACAAGGCCTGGTTCAATGAGAGCGGTAGGGAGAAAGAACCAGGAAGAAAACCCCTTACCCTAGCTCTATTCCACATACAAGAAGAAGCCAGCAATGGAGGCTAGACAAGTACAAAACACCAGTCGACAAATGCTGGAAGTAGATAACAGAATCGACCAGAGGCCTTCAACCAAAAAATAATAAATAGAAAACAGAGAATCATGAGAAAGGTGACACAACCGGAATCATTGGGAGTCTTCAGAGTCATCATCCACAGGAGCATGAGCCGCATCCAGGATTATTGGGCATTCAGTGCCACAGGTTGAGTGAGTCGTCGATTCAACCTTCTCCCTAGGGAGTTGGTAGTCATTTGGGAACCACTCCTCGCCAAGCCCAAACCCCCAAACATTGCCATCAACCAAATCTCCATTCTCCAGAATGTCAAATCCTTCTACACCCACTAACCCTTCATCTCGAAGATATTTTTCCCACCATTCCGACATGAAGCCATTTTGAATGCATGTCGCCTTAAACAGAAATTCAATATTCCTAGTCATGGTAGGCCAAGTTTCTTAGAGAGCATCATAGTCCAGAGAATTCACAATCACAAAATTTCTCACCTCTGCCCCGTTGCCCAAGGACATATAGTAATTTTGAGGAAGTGGAATTCTCGGGTTGCCATCAATGTTGTCCAACGCGGCATCAATTTCCCCCAGCAGAAGGTGTTTAAACACCATTTGAGTTAAAAGCTTCGTTCTTTGCTTGCTAGTCCCCATGTATATCACCATTGCAAGGAAAAAGGTCGGGATATCGGCATTGGTTCTGTACCTATGATAATCCATAAGGAATTCCTTCCCCGGTATCATTTTAAGGTTGTGAAGTATAAGAGGGTGTCGAGAGTAGAGGACCTCCTACAAACGTTTGTCAGTGATTTCGCCCAAGAAGGCCATCTGTTGACAAGTAGCTTCAAGGAGAATTGGGGATTCCATTGCAAGTCACCAAGCGAAGAATGCAAATGTTTGATGGGGAAATGAGGACATTCCTTTGTTAAGTAGCAAGACATCAAACTAGGGGATACGAGCACCTAGCAAGTAGTTCATGCTTATTGAATACACACACACGTGAAGTGATAGTGTCCAATCATCTTCTGAGATAAAGTTCGTCAACTTAATATCGACCGTCTTTATCCATCAAGTAATTATATGCATATCCCGATAGGATCTAGTCATAACTAGATATCAATTAAAAGTTCACACAAGTCCAATTGCCATGAGACGCATACCGGCACAGACCAATATTGACGACAGAGAGCCACGTCTCGGTGGCAAGAAGAAACCTTAACTGGTGAACCAAATCAATTGGTCAATCAATCCACCGAGAACCACGACCATCAAGTTAAATAAAAAATGTAGAAGCCCAACCGAGGAGGCAATACAACCGGTTCGTTCCACAACCGGTAGGTCAACCAGACAACCGGATGGAGAAATGGAGAACACAACCAGCAAGTAATTCAACCAGTAAGTACCACCACCAATAAGATAATCGGGAGTCCATATCAACCAGTGGAGGCAATACAACCAGTTAGCGCCATCACCTGTAGGTCAATCGGAGAAACATATCAGCCAGAAGGAGAAGACAATCAGTTGAGATCACAACTGACAAACTTCAACCGGAAAACACTATCACCGGCAAGATAATCGGACCATATCAACTGGTGGAAGCTCATCTAGAATAACAAACCAGTCAGACCCAATCAGAGTGCCTAGTGGGGGTCACCATCGACAATCGCCATTTTAGAGAGTTTGTCAACCTCTCCATTGCCTTCCCTATAGATATGGCTAATCTGAAATTCATCAAAGGTGGCTAGCAGCACTAGAACCGGTTGAAGCCACTGGTTAAGGTGCCAAGTAGGGGTGTTGTTACAGCGGACAGCATTAACCACATTTAGTGAGTCTCCCTCCAGATGAATTCTCTGCACCCCAAGCTCCATCCCTAGCTGCAGTCCTCTTAAAGCCACTCTAAATTCAACTTTGTTGTTAATAGCAACTCCAATATTTTCAGAGATTTCTTTTATACAAATACCATTGAAATTCCTTAATATACACCCAATACCACTTTGACCCGGGTTACCAGCAGAAGCACCATCAAAGTTTACCTTGAACCACCCAGGCTCTGGCACTTCCCATTTAACACCCAATCGTGGATTAACCTGATCCACTGGGGATCCCTTGCCAAAAAGCGGTGGAATGAGCAGATTTGGAAGTGTTAGCTTAATATTCCAATCCCAGTCCGTATATATATTTTTCTTTAATGATTTGGATTGAGCAGCCTCATTCAGGAGCTCAGACAGATGGTTCTCAATTTTCCCACATAGAGTCGTTAAGCTCGTCTCTTTACCTTGGAAAATTCTGTGATTCCTTTCTTTCCAAGTTTCCCAAATCAAAAGAGATGGTAAAATAAAAAGTAAATCAGCAAATATAGCTTTTCCTTCTGGTTTAGGCCATTGTAGAAACCACTCATTCAGTCCTGATGGGAAGGGGCCAAAGATTCTCAATTTTCCCATGAAATGCCACCAATAGTGACTGGAGAACTTGTAGTGGAGAAGTAGATGATCTGCATTCTCTTCTTGCTCTTGACATAAAGTGCATCTACTGGGTCCATTGATTCCCATTGAATGGAGTCTTTCTTTAATTAGAATCTTTCTTTGACAAGCCAGCCAGGCAAATGAACCTACTTTGGGTAGGAGATGTCGATGCTAAAAAAGATTAACAAGCCAATATTTTTTGTCTATAGCCGCTTCTTTCAATTTGTAACCAAAACATACCTTATATTTACCATCAGAGGAACTGCACCACCTAATAATGTCCTTATCAAGGGAATGGAAAATAACCCTTTTGCTGAGAATGTCGGCAAACAAGTCTTTCTGGTGTGATCCAAGTCCAAGGGATCCAAGGAGTTCCATTTCCACTTAGCAATGCCAATTTCTTGAATAGGGTAACAATAATCATAGATATTGTGACCGTAGAGGCAGCAAGTTTCTACTATAACAGGTTGCAGAGAAGGGTTGAGACATAAGGTAGCTTCACCAACCCAAGAATCAATCCAAAAGGAGGCATCCCTTCCATTCCTGACATCCTAGGTAACCTGATCACTTATTATTTCCCTGCTTTCCACAATAAAATTCCAAATGGCCGAACCTCTGGGGGGGTTGTTTATAGTGAGAATCCTTTTTGGCTCCAAGGATTCCAAATATTTATGTTTTAGAATCCTTGCCCATTTTTGTTTACCACCACTGCAAATTTCCCAAACCAATTTAGCACCCGTAGCTAAATTCATAATCAAAATTTGTCGAATATAAGCACCCCCTGCCTTTTTGGTTGACAGATCTTTTTCCAAGCTATTAGAGGAAATTTCCCTTTGTCATCTGAGTCATTCCATAGGAAATTTCTCATTATAGAGATCAATTCGTCTTCAATTGCCATCGATAATCTCAGACATGCCATGGAAAAAACCGGTAGCGCAAAAAGGACCGATTTTATCATAGTGAGTTTCCCAACAAAAGATAACCAATTGCCTTTCCAATTTGCAAGCTTGGATTTGCACTTATCAATAAGATGCTTCCAATAGCAAGCTTTGTTACTGCCAATGAAGAGGGGGGTTCCAAGAAATTTCCCTGGGAAGTTTGCAACTTTGAGATTAAGAATCCTTGATAAGACACCTTGCAAGTTAATCGGAGTGTTGACAAAAAACACTTCAGATTTCTTCCAATTGATTTTCTTCCCCGAAGCCATACAGTAATCATCGAGGCATTATTTTATTGTCCTTGCCTCTCTCCTACAAGCCGATCCAAACAAAATGGTATCATTGGCAAACTTCAAGTGAGTCGTTCTTTCAACCCCTGTTGCCACATTGACTCCAAGCCATCGATCATCTTGTTGAAGAGCTCTTATTGATTGACCTAAGGCTTCAGCCATTATGATAAACAAAAATGGTGACATTGGATCACCTTGTCATATTCCTCTTGACATGGAAAAGAAGCCATGAGATGAGCCATTAACCAAAACGGAGAATTTGGGGGATGATAAACAACTCATGACCCATGTGATCCATTCCTTGCAAAAACCAAATTTATTTAATACTTCAATTAAAAAACCCCTGTCCATCATATCATAAGCTTTCAGAATGTCCAGTTTTAAAAGCATGTAGGAATCCTTGGTTTTCCTAGCTGTGTGAAGTGTTTCATGGGCAATGATAATGCCTTCCACAATGGATCTTCCAAGGCCAAATCCACTTTGTTCATCCAATATGATGTGTTTAAGGAGGGGCTTCAATTTGTTGGCAATGATCTTTGTTACAATCTTATAGACCGTGTTGCATAAAGCAATGGGCCTAAAATCACTCATCTGTTGAGGGTTTTGCTTTTTGGGGATTAAAGCCAAAAAGGTGTGATTAATAGCACCCAACATAGTCGTTTTCTTTCTTGATTCTTCTACAGTCGTTTTCTTTCTTGATTCTTCTACTGCTAGGTGTAGATCTCAAGCAATGATATCCCAGAATTGTTGGAAGAAAGCCATAGGGAAACTATCAGGATTCAGCTAAAAGGTAATTTTCCTTACTTCATCAATTGTAATAGGATTAAAGAGAGTTGCACTTTGACTATCAGATATTATGGATTGGATTGAGTTAAGAAGTCTGACTCTTGCTTCATGATCATTCTGACGCCACCATTCATTAAAGATTCAAAGTATCTTACAGCTTCTTGCGCAATGTCCTCATAGTTTCTGACAATGTTTACATCCGGTCTCTTGATCTCTGATATTATGTTCCTATTGTGAATGGCAATGGCCGATATATGGAAGAATTTGGTATTTTTGTCACCTTCCTTAAGCCATAACAACTCCCTTGATTTTTGCCGCCAATGGATTTCCTTACACTGAAGGATTTCATTTAGATCAGATTTGAAGGATTTTTCTTTGTTAAACAAATCCTCATTCATTCCTGAAGTAATAATAGAATTGGTTATTTCTTCCAACTCAACCTTAATTCTTAATTTCTCCATATGAATATTCTTGAAATGGCTCATATTCCATTCTTTGATCTTAACCTTAATGTACTTGAGGTTCTTATTGAGTATGAATAATCTCGAATTATTCCCTAGAACCGGTTCATTATACCAAACAGATATAAGATCATATAGCTTAGTTACTCTGAGCCACATTTTCTCGAACCAAAAAGGATACCTCCCTCTGATTGTCCCTTGGCAACCTCCAAACAGATCGGGTAGTGATATGATCCAATAAGCGGGAGAATAAATGACTCTAATATAGGATTTTGTCCTAGCCAATCGCCAATAAACAAGAAACCAGTCTAGTTGTTCAACGATATTAGTAAAACCCGATCTCCTGTTTGTCCATGTGAAAATTCCATTTTTAGTAACAATGTCTATTAGGTGATTCTTCTCAATAAATTTCAAAAAATCCTTCTAGGACGTACCAGTCCTCTGAACGCCCCCAATTTTTTCATTGCCAAAAAGGATCACATTGAAGTCCCCAGCAACAACGTAACTGCCCTCGGTAATACTGCAAAGTCTGATAGCTAAAAGATCCCAGAGAGCACATTTATCACCAACAAAAGATGGTCTGTAGACATTAAAAAGATTGAAATTCTCATTCCATCCTAGGATAGTTACCAAACAATATTGCCAATACTTGTCTTCCCCAACAAGAGAGACCCTGACATACATGGGATTCCATATGATTCCCAATCCACCAGAGTCTCCATCCGATTGCCTAAACAGACCATTCCATTGTTTCCAAACTCTCATTTTTGCATCAATCTCAGACTTACTCCATTTAGTCTCTTGTAGTAGCCAAATATCTCTTTTGGTGTCATCAATCTGGCACTTAATCAAGCGCCATTTGTCAAGGGCATTGATGCCCCTGACATTCCAAGATAAGAGCTTCATTGCTCCTGGAGAAGGGTGTTTCTCTTGACTAAATTAAGTTTGGTTCGACCACTAGTTGCACCAGCAATTGCTAGCATAATTTTTTTTTACTTGCACCCCCGCGTTCCTTTTGGCTTGAAGTTTGGTTTGTCAATGGTTGAATCCAACTTCCCAAAACCTTTTGTGGAATCCTCCAATATAAGATCAGAGTCAGGCTCAAAGTCTTCTTCCCACTCCGAAGAGGAAGACTCAATTTCTCCATCTTCCAATTCAATACCCAGCGAAGAGCAATTCTTATCTTCCATCTCCCCCAGATTTCTAGTAGCATCCTTTTCCTGAGTGAGAATTTTGCAGTCTTCAATTACCAGCTGGCTCCCAATCTCAAGAGAAGAGAAAGGTAGCGAATCCGCTAATTTAGTTTCAATATCTGCCTGTAAGGCTTTGGTCTTTTCCAGAATCATGAGTAGATCTTGTTGGCTCTCAAACCTAAGACGGTATTAGCCAAGGAGAAGCATTTAGGGCAAATATGCAACTGATCTTCTCTATCAATCTTTTGGATCCAAAACTTTCCTGCACCAATAATTTTGACTTCTTCGGGGATCTTGGTGATTTGATCTGTGCAAATGCATATTTTGAGGAAGCTTCCCCATATTTTGTCCTCCAAAATGTCATCAACCGATACAAATGTGCTAAGATCTTTGCATATCTCCTTAATGACATAAATATGCCAGTAATCTGAGGGACAATTATAGAGTCTTATCCATACCTTATTGTCTGGTAGTACATGAGTCCGAGGATTGAAATTGGGCTGCCATTCAATGATGTGAACTTCAATACCATCCAAGATATATGGACCTTTATTTTGTGCTTGTCATTTCTCCTCATTACTCAAAAATCTGATCATGTAGAAGTCATTTGGGAGAATATTGATGTTAATATCCTTTCCCCATTGTTCTCTACACTAGGATTCAAAGTTACCCTTAACCTGTTTTCCACCTCCCCACTTGATGAAAAAGCAAAACTCAAGCAAATTCGACCTAGCAAAGTTAATTTTATTTTCATCCAAAAAGATAGTAGGTCTTGAAGTTTTTCTTACCGGTTTAGGACGACGGGGATGATGAGGGGGAAAGGTTTCTCCTCAAAAATCAGTATTTCCCACTCGATTTGAACAAGGGTTCTGATTTTTAGGATAAAAATTGGATCTCCAAAACTTGGCACAGTCTGCCCTAGAGTTGTCTTGCCCGAAACACCCATTCTGCTTTCGGAAATTACCTTGAGATTTTGGAGGGACCAGATTGGGTTCAGAATGTGGAATGACACGCTCTATTGCTGCACCAGGGATGCTAGATTTAGGCAATGGTTACCAATTTCAGGGAAACTTGGAAGCAGGATACTTGGCCTTGTGAAACCAACCTTTGTTATTCCAAATGAAATTGTTTTCCTTCCATTTTAGTGAGTCAATAGAGCACTAGTTGCCACTCGAATACGGATTTCCATAATTCATCCATGGTCTGGAATATCTATCTCCATGGAAAATGTCTCTTCTCCCAGAATTAGCCGATTTCTGAGACGGTTGAATCCTACCTGCTTCAATGGGAAAGGCAATATCTGCTTCATCGCTCCATGAACCGATCTTTGGAGTGACTTTGCTTCGATTTGGAATAATCACAGCCTGAACGCCCAAACCTCGCATATCGGCATCCCTGCTCCTGTTGCCTTCAAACGCCACCATTCACTCAATGTAATAGTTTTGTATTACATTTGGTATTTTTGTTATTTACATAATTTTATTATTATAATTATAACTATATTGATTATTAATTAAATTAGGATTATATTCTTAACAAGAATTTATATTTTCACTATAATGTTTATATTATATTATAATTATTAATATTATTTTATTGAAGTGGGAGTTATAGCTAATACTACAAAAATATAATTATAATAATTAAGAACTACAACAAATATTTTTATTACAATACTATAAAGGCAAGTACTCGCCACTACATGGCACTTGTTTCAATATAGTCATTAATAGATTGTTTATGATGACACAAATCTCAACTTCAAGGTTGGCTAATTAGTCAATAGGATATTAACCCTAAATTCTTCTTTGAATAAGTATAGTTTAGTTTTCATTATTATTAATATATATATACTTTAGTTACGTATACATATGTGTATGTATATATTTTTCATAATTGCACATCCCAATATATATATATGTACTAATAAGATAATGAAAACAAGATTGAAACCAAAATAATTTGATAATTGATATTACACAAGTAATTAAATTGATTAAAGAGATTAGACTCCTGATACTAATTACCTTACACATGCTTAGGTCAATGCTTGGCGTCTAAGGTCACCACAAAAATCAACTAACACAACCAGACAAAGCACAAGGGAAACCCTTTAAAAGTCAACCAATGATGACACTACCCATGCTTACATCAATGCTTGACATCCAAGGTCACCACATAAATCAACTAACACAACCAAATGAAGCACAAGGGAAACCCTCTAAAAGTCAACCAAGGATGACTTATCTTTTTGTGCTCATGTGCATGTGGGCTCTAATGGCAACCTCGCATGTTCTCATGTCCGTAACCCTCTCTCCAATTATTATCGCCTTCTCCTCCCGAAGAGCTATGATGTGTCTTAAAACCAACTTAGATTGATGACAATAATTAGACCATACACATAACCATTTCCAATGTAATAAACATTGAAACATTAATCGTGTTCACTATTCATAAAAGATTAACATCCATTCCATGAAAACTCAATTATAACAACTATCTGATGCAATTCCACATCTAGTCTCATATTCACCACAAGATAACTATGCAAATATGAAGACATTATCAGTATCATAAGGTAGGGTGTAACGCTTTACCCATAAACATCATAACTCTGCATTGGAATTCCATTGGCCTTAGATTGGAATAGTTAACTCTAGTTGATAGTATCTTGTTAAGGGATGACAACTTTTCATAATGATTGAGAACAACCACCTTTTTTAACTTATACCAATTAAGTGTACAAGGAAAGAGTCACATGGTTGAGCTACGATATTAATAGCACTATCATGATAGTCCTTCATCATTGCTTAATTTTCCTTTTGATCTGAAACTTCACAAGTTATAATGATTTATATGATAGTCATCATAATGATATCTTAAACATGGTTAATACGATCTCTCTTTGTAAGATGACAATGATCTCAAACACAATGTAACTCTTATAATCAATGCTTCTCCTTTCATGATACTCATGTTGGAGTCTGATAGCTTTGATTATACTAATATCTTTTATAATATGTTTTAGCTCTTGATTGATATGATATGTTTCAATAAGACCATGTCTAATGAGATTTCCACATCTAAGATGTTTTGATATTGTGTATATAGATCTCAATACTAGGATAGAATCCTCTATATGTTTATAGAAACTTTTCTTACTATTGATCACAAGATTTTATTAAGTATTTTAGCATGAATATTACATCTATTGTCTAATTCCTTTAACTACAATATGATAGGGTTTGTATGGCATAGTGTGATTGAACTTTTTTATGTTCTCACAAACCCCATGTAGTCTTGGAGGTAGGATGGCCAAACTATTTAATATTATGATTTATATTATCCTATGGCCATATTTATGATTACCATGTCCTTATGGTAGCATTCTTTATGATTTTGGTGGTAAACGATATCCCTTGAATCACTTTGAAACTAATAATATTCACCATTGGTTGAGGAAACACAAAGATCTCATTAAAAACCATCTTGTACATTGATAACCTTATGGAGGATGGTAATAGGGTTGCACAAAGTGGTTATGGCTAAATGATAACTCGATAGTCCTATTTAGCCCATCTATGATAGCCCTATCTTGGTTATGACTTCATATGTACATAGTTTATTTCATTTCATCAATTTCTAATAATTCTATAAGGTCTTAATGTGCCATCTCAAGAATTCATAAGTGCATTCCTACATCATGATAACATCAAGTGTTAATTGTTGTCCTCTCAAATTTCATACCCTTAACTGTCAGAAGGCTCTTAAGAGATTGTCTCAATAGAATGTAACTTTGAGCAATTAGGAGATGCACGGAATGAACCAAGGCCTCCACTAACATTCGCTAGCCTACCCTAACATGTCAATATAGTCAATTTGGTCCTACATGGCGCAGAAGAAAAAATATCTATTGGCATCTATATATTTCTCAAATGAGGCATTTTGCAACAATAAATTTAATGTTGGCATCTTCAAATGGTCTAGAGTTGAAAAAAAAATGAGATAGGGTGCTATAGAGGGGACCTACATCCATCTATAGATGCAAATGAGAAATTACTAGGTGGCGTAAATTAAGAAAACAAGTAGACAAAAGTTTGACATTTGTGTGCTTCCTTTTAAGAGACTATCTCACCAAAACATAGCATGGAAGGATCCAAAGACTTGTAGAACAAACTAAGACATCTACTAGCATTCATTAAACCACCTCAATATGTTAGTGAATTCAATTCGATCCATGAGGTGCAAAAAAATGTCTATTAACACCTTTACATCACTTTTAAATGAGGCATTTTGCAAGAATTCATTCACTAGTAAGACAATCAAATGGTTTGGAGTTGACCAAAATTGAGAGAAGATATTACAGAAGGACCCAACTTCCATTTGTAGTTGTAAATTAGACATTCCTAGGTGTCATTGATTGAGAGAACATGCATGTAAAAATTTAGCAACTTTTTTTTTCTTAGTGCTCTTAAAAGGCTACCTTGGTGCAAAGTAGCTTGGAAGGATCAAAAGACTCAGGAATGAGTTGAGGCCTCCACTAGCATTCAATGGTGCACCTCAATATATTGGCACAATCAATTTGTCTTATGAAGTTAAAAATTGAGATATGTTATTATGAATGGGCCCCACATCCACTTGAAGGTCTAAACAAAATAATCTTAGGCCCCACAAACTCTAAGAATTGCTTCATCAAAGTTTGACAATTTTTCTCTCAAGTCCCTTGAGAGACTTTACTAGAACTCTATAGCTCGAAAGGATCAAGAGACCTAGGGAGTGAAATGGGGCTTCCTCTAGCATTTACCCTCTTACACCAACGTTGGCACAATTAGTTCAACTCCATAATGTAAAGACCATAAAATATGGCTATTGGCACATTTTTACTGTTCTCAAATGAGGCATTTTGTAAGTATACATTTCTTGTTTGCATGATCAAACAATTTTGTGTCCACAAAGTTTTAGAGAGGTTATTATGGATGGATCCCACATCCACGTGTATGTCCAAACAAAGCATTCCTAGGTTCCATGAACTTTGAGAATTGCTCTATCAAACTTAACATTTTTTTGTTCTTGTGTATTTTAAGAGACTTTGTCAAAACC
The DNA here is from genome assembly GCF_030272615.1 of Cryptomeria japonica. NCBI lineage: Eukaryota > Viridiplantae > Streptophyta > Pinopsida > Cupressales > Cupressaceae > Cryptomeria > Cryptomeria japonica. Next base: position 147,484,409 of record NC_081410.1, read on the forward strand.
TTGTAAGCTAGAATAATTGAAATACTTGAGGAATGAACTAAGTACTCCCCTAGAATTCGCCCACCCAACTTTCCATGTTGATGGAATTAGTTTGGCCCCATGATGCAAAGAAAAAAATATATGGCTATTAGCAGCAATATATTGAATGCCATTGAGGCATTTTGCGATGCATCCTCATTTACACGATCAAACAATTTTGAGTTGACCAAAATTAATAGGCTATTATGAGGGGACCCCACATCCACTTGGTCCAATGAAATATTCCTAGGACACAAACTTTAAGAACTACTACATCAAATTTTGATAATTTTTTCTCTCAAGTCTCTTAATTAAGGAACTTTGTCAAAACTTTGTAACCTAGAAGGATCAAAAGGGTTGGGAAATGAAATGGTTCCTCCATTGATATTCACCTATCCACCCTTACGTGTTGCTATAGTAGGTTCAACCACAAAACACAAATTTATGCAATTTTAAACTTTTGCAACTTTTTGTTTTTAAGTTGAATCTTCACAATTCTTCAATTTCATCTTAAATCGTATTATCTTTAATTCTAAACCAAAAATGTCTTTGATCTATGGCCTCATGCAAATTTATTGTACATGTACCAATTTGATAACAACTTTTTCACTTTTGATAATGTTTTGTAACTTTGGTTCAAATTTGAATTTTCTATTTTTTTCCCTCTTTGATTCTTTATTTTATGTCATTCCTTCACATTAGGACAACATTGGTACACTCATTCAATCTTTCCATCTATTTAAAACAATCCATAGAGTTATTTTGTAAGTGTTACATATGATCATCCTAATTAAGACTTACAATAACCCTCTTTACCAGCAATCATGTTTTCCTTATTTTTCACTTTTCTATGCTCATTATCCATTAAGACATCACAAGGGTCATTAGCAAGGCATTTTATACAATGGTAAGCTCATTCCAATTATTGACTTGAGGGATACAAACTATGAATAAGAGAAAGGATGACCATTTGTTGAGGAACAATCAAATGAAGCATTAGAGGAGGCACTTTCCTAACAATCTTTTGTGAGGAAGTTGCTTAGGTACAAAGACTACCTAGAAATCATCTTCCATTTGTGACCTTGTGAGGACTACCCTATAAACTATTTTTCAGTGATGGTGAAATATTATTTATAAGAAAGAAAAGAATCTTGAAGATTAAGTTGGTTTTGGGCACCGAACTCCCAATAGGTTGTTTTGGACGCTTGTAACAATATTTTTTATGGTTGTAACACCTCCACATGAAGACCAAGGCTACCTTATAAACTATGAAAAATAATACATCCACAAGGCATGTTAGTTACCAATGTTTAATAATATACTTGGATTTTACCATGGAAGGGATACGATAAACAACTTGTGCACCTCAATTAAAGGGTTAAAATGCTATATAAACAAGAGTTCGGAATATAAGTTAAATGAAAACTCTATTTGTGGGTGTTGAAAAGGTGAAAAATGGAAGGATTCTTTGTTATCTCTATTTGTAGAGATGATACAAACTTAAGGCTCCTCTTAATGTTTTTTTTCCTCGAAGAGGTTTTATCACATAAATATTACATTATGTGTTTGTTCTTTAATTCCATATTTTTCTTCTGCTACTAATTTTGTTTCCTGTACTTTCCATTTTATTATATACTATTTAAGAGCAATTTTACAATTAAACCCTAATTTCCATATATAGTTGTTACCTTCAATTGTAATACTTTGCACAATCAACATTTTGAGAAGTTAAACCCAACAAAAGAGAAAAAGATCAATCTCAAGATGAGAAGATCGAAATCCAGACAAATTTTCAGCGTAGCAAAAGCAAACGTCTAGCTTAGCCACTCATCATTGTTCAACCAACACAACTTCACCCACCATTCTTGAAATATCTTTACCAAACAATTTTTCTTTCAAAAATTGTAGTGAAAGAATGTCAAACATCACTCAAATCCCTAAAAGGGGAGGATTATAGAGAAACATAGGGTTCACTCCAAGGTTAAAATCAAAATCTCCTCTCTAAACACTCAAACTATGCTTTCAAAATTTCCTCTTTAGCCCTAATGTAGCTAGAAGGAAACAAATAAGGCTTTTTACACTGAAAAAATAGACATCTTTGAACTCCAAAACAACCCTACCAAAGAAGAGCTCTTCACTCTAAAGAACCATTTATTAGAGCACCATCCTTCCCAATAAAAACTCGACATCCAAAACATAAACAAAACCACTAGAGCCACAACAAGATCTTGAGCAACCATCTACAACATCCACAATAAAACCTAATTGACACCCAATGAAGCCTTTCCCAATCTTTAATTCCAAAGCAGCAACATATTGGCACCAAACCCCAAAAAGACCAAGCATGAAATATTGCCTTCAACCCCTAATGAAAGTTCCATTAACAAATTTGAATAAGTCAAGATTGTATACTCAATCGAAGACGAAAACTAAGACCTCTGCAACTCTTTGCATCAAATAGATTTGTCATTTTTACTTATTGTAGAACTCCCTCACATAGCACACTAATTCTTATATTCAACAGTCACTATTGCCAAAATATTTTAACATCCAAACTTCTGTATTTCTTCAAACTAGTTTCAAATGTAATAAACATAATGCAATTGTAATTAGTTTGACTCTTTGGCAACAATTGAGAATAACTCTCAATATCAACGACCACCTGTACAAAGGCTAGTTTGACGTAAGATGTTTTTTATTAAAATAAGCAACAAAACAAGAGTGTTCGCCCTTTATACAAACAACCCATAAGCAGCAAAAAAAAAAAAAAGGAAGTAAAACTAGGGTGCAAACCCTTAACAAACCAAGGTCTAACAGTTTTTAACAAGTCAAAAGACTATTACTAAAAGTCTATCAAGCAATCAACAACCCAGAACCCCGAAAGAAACCCAAAACTTGACCTAAATGAGTTTAGGGGGGAGGAGGAGAGAGCTTACCCTTTCACCTACGACAAACAACAATCCAAGCAATACTATTATTAGGACCATCATGAGAAGGATCAGGTGAGGGAGTCCCCACAGCATTACTATCCAACTGCTACAGAGCCACGACAAGAGAAGATTCACCAAGAGCATATTGCTACTGCAGAACCACAGCAAGAGTAAATTCACCAGGAGCAGATCGCTACTGCAAGACCACAACAAGAGTACAATCATCAAGAGCAATTAGCTATCGTAGAACGAGAGCAATTAGCTATTGTAGAATGAGAGCAATAGGTGAAGGAGCCACAAGAGGGCCAACAAGGGCCTCAACAGCGAGTAACCCCAAAGTATGAAAAGTCATCCAAATCGTGAGAATAAAAAGCCTTGGCAATCAAGTGATCAATTGTAGCATCTTCCCACCAAGTACCTTTGTGGCAAGAGAGAACAATCCGAAGTTAAATGACCCATAGAAAAATATCTTTGACAGCAAAAGAAGAGGCCCTCATAATCCAACAATTGAGTCCAAGGCCTATCCCAAACCACTAGAACCACATTCCCAAGGAGAGGCATAGAGATGTCAATGTTGATTAAAATACGGACAAAAGCAGAATGACCCATGGAAGTCATGACATCATCCACTTTCATGAAACAACCAATAAAGTTACCAATGCCCTCATAACAAGAATGCTCCCAGAAATGAAGGGTGAGGTAAGGAAAGCAAACCCCAAACCATATGCACATTTAGTGGTTTGGTAAGAAGGTTAAAAGAAGTTGTCCAGAGAGAGAGAGAGAGAGTTAACTCCCCAAACCCACAACTTGCCAAACACCAAATCACAATAATGAGAAGCAGCAAAGGAAGCAATGAAAAAACCTTTAGCACAAGGGTAAAGCTCAATGCTACTAGCAACAAAAGGCTTCCAGGAATCACATACCCAACAATGGAGGTCAGAGAGAGAAGGCCAAAAACTAGCAAATCTGCACATTAACCCACAACATTCATAAAAGCCAACATTTTCAACCACATCTTGGCCACAAACCACAACTAAGGAGATTTTGGTACAAGAAAGAAGTTGAAATTTCCCTTTGGGATGAGCAACAGATCTGACCACGCATGCAAAACTTCGTCCACCAACAATAGGAGGTCCAAGAGGGAACTTAGCACCCACAATAACTCTAACAAGGCCACCATCACCAGCAAGAGCAACAGCAACATCACCAGGCAAGGCAGCCACAATGCCAGCATCACCCCATGGAGGACAACGCAAAGCATCATCGACCCCCACAGCAGATAGACGGGGCACCCACCTTCGCAAGAGAGGATGAGAGCACGACAGAAGCAGACAAACCCGCACCCACTGAACCAGCAGAAGGCGCAACAGGCAAAAAGTTCAAATCCCATTGGCTGGTAAGAGCAGACCTCAGAGACATCGGTGAGCAGACATCGTGTTCAAATGGAACACATTATGCAACTACAGTTGTTTCTAAAGATAAATACAACCTTCATATACTTCACATGATGCTTTTCAAAACACATTAAAAACCATTTTCATTGTCATATAACCACAAGTCAATAAAATGGACAGTGTTGAAGCAAATTCAAAAAAAATACGACACTGCAGTTTCCAAGAAAATATTGCCACGTTTTAGGAAAAGTACATAACAAATATCGACGGTGTTTTTTTGTTATAAAACGACTACCTTCCGTAATGTCATCCATCATAGGGTTCTCGGTTAAATCAATGCTCTCAACTTTAAAAATAAGTAACATTTAAAATTATGCACATTAACGAAGTCAACCCAAATATGCTAAAATTTATATGAAAAATGGAGGTGATCCAGAGTCCAATTAGAAAAGGAGATACGAATTGCTTATGTAACCTACAAAGTCAATAAAACAAGATTTAAAACTAGAAACCAAATGAAGACACGCAGCCTTTCAACTATTATCAAGATAACAATTTTTATAATTCTATCAAATTATTATAAAAGCATTATTCTATGCTGCTCTTGAAGTTTTAGCAGTGGTCAGCCTTCAAGCGAACATCATTCTACTTGTAACCTTTATTCCCCATTATTGCAGATTATACTGTTGTGCCTTCTCCGACTCAATGAGCATATACAACATCCTGAAACTTAAGTGCTTGTTATCTAATACTACCCTAGGAATCTTACAGAATCCAAATGTGAGCACACCGCTCACAAGTATAAAGCTTATACAAAGAACATCCAAAGAGAAATGCATTTTAGTCACCTTGTATGATCGAAAAAAACTTGAACATAGTATCCCACAATTATAATGTACAAGAACACTACTTTAAAATAAAATCTGTAGAATCATCTGCAGAATTGGCCCCAAGTTTAAGTTTGTATGATGCCTGTAAAATTTAAGATAAAAAAAATAACATTTTCAGCATGTTTAAGGTTGGGAAATCACCTATAATCGTTATAAAATAAATGTCAATAACTACAATGAAATCACCCAATTTGGTACAATCAAACATAAAAATATAGCAATATGTACTGTACCATTGTTTATAATGTTTCGCTGTGAATATGATTTGGATTCCCTTCCTGGCTGTCAAGAGGCATGTATTGCGCCATGATGGCCCTGATTTCAGAGTCCACATATGACTGCAAAACAAGGAGAAGAAAAGAAAAAGAATATCACTTGTAATTCATTCATAAAAAGCAAGCATAAATCCCGAGTCCTTAAACATAAAACAAAGAAATCAATAAAATTCTCAAATATTGACTTACTCTGAATCTGTATTTATAATATATGTAACCTCCAATAGCAAGAGCAGCCACCACAAACAGTACAAAAATTATAGCACCCCCACCGGTCGTTTTTTGTTGAGACTTCTTACCTGGATCACAAAACCATGACATGGAATAATAACTTTACTATGATTACAAAATGATAATGATCATATAGAAAATAAGAATAGAAGTATGCATATTCATACCAATTTTTTAAATTTATGTAAATGGAACTGTAAATGTATTAAATAACAAATTAAATTTGGCAAAGGGCAGATTGGAACCATCACAGTGGGTATAACCATCTCCCTTATACTGAACACCTTCAACCAAAGGACACTCACAGACCCTTCCACGGAAAGTATCCTGCAAAAATAAAAGGTCATAGATATTCCTAGCATGCAATTTTAACAGCAATAATGCAAACTTACTATAAGAAAAATTAGAAACTCATCTTGTCAAAATAAAATATTCTATACCTTGCAAGCTGTTATATTTCCCTTCTTATCTTGCCAGCAACCGCCATTATTTACCAAACATTCATTTGTCTCCATGTCTAGATTCAGAAAATATTATAGTTAATTTCGATAGTCACTAATTTGTAAATCTGCCTCATTCACAAATTGTCCTAGGCTATGCAATGAATATACAATTGTCTTTTGCAGTAGTCCATGTTAACCCAAACAGTTACTGGACATTTAAAAATACATAATACTTCACTCCTGAAATGTATGAATATAGCCAGATAAAACTGAATCTCACCATCATTCAAGCAAACTGTAGGTTCAGTGGTCTCCTTATAACCAGAACAAATTGCTTTCATGACAGCTCCTTTGTCCAGTTTTCCTGCAATGAGAACATGTGAGTATGTCACACTTGGACTCATGTGTATCACAGAACAACAAAACGTACTTAAAGGTAATATTCTCAACCTCTGTATTGCCTTTTGTTAATAACAAGAGTGGGTAATATTGTGACATCACCACGAGATCCATGTCCAACCTGAGGAATCCAAAACCGAAGCACAGAAAAAAAAAAAAAAGTTAAAACAAAATTGATCAGCAAATTCTGACATATTTTATGAAGAATTGTCATTTGCAACTGAATAGAACTTGTCATAACAAATAGATTAACTTCTAAACTAACCTGTGCATCTTGCTCAGCTTTCAAAATAGAGTTTTCAGTATCTGCATTTGGATCCCCCATGCATTTTTCTATCTTCTTCCTATCCAGACCTGCCAAAAAGCATTTGATGATAATGAACTAGAACATCATCTAATCATACTCTTAATACTTAATTTCATTTGAATAGTCAAGACTCAAAACAGACACATTAAAGGCGATAGAAACTTAAGGAAAACAAAAAAAGAATACCTAGAGATTTGATGACACCGTCTGCACATTCTTTGTTATATTTTTGATCCTTCATTGGACATCTGATATGGAAATCAGTGACATAATCCCACCAAACCCAGGGTTTGCCATCATCTTTTGCAACATTAAAGACACACAGTTGTCTCAGATTTTCAGTCACCACATCTTTCCCATCATACCCCCGATTAAAGTCCTGTTCTGGATCAGGTGCACAGTATCTTCCATTATTAATGCATTGAGCTTTGCACTGCTTGCTCACAGTAAAGGCCGGAGGGCAGTACCAAGTGATATAGTGAGGAGTAAATTTTGTGTGTTCTTCTTTCTCAAGAATTTGAGCAGCTCCTTTGAAATTCTTTAAAAATTCCATCTGCATATTACACTTCAACCCACATTCATCGTTGCTATTTGTCCACAACTCATACTCCACACGTTCATCTGTGTGTGGAACAGACTCTCTCCAGTCCAAATTAATATTGACCATTTCCCCCTTTTTAATAGCTTCTTTCAGTTTGTCACCTAATTTTTTCTCAATGAGGGCAGAGGGAATAGTGATATTCTCAAGATATTCATAAGTTGAACTACCTTCTTCAGGTGAATCCATAGTTATCAAAGGTTCTTCCTTGTCATCAGACACAAGCACAGCCGCCGCTCCAGCTTTCTGAGCATTCCAGACTTTCAAAGCAAAAAAGCACTCTGCAATGGAGGGGCAGAAGGCTCAATTCAGATAAAATAAATAGAACATTAAGTCTTGACAATCAAAATTCAGCCAACTTAATAAACAAAAGATTTAGTACTTTATCATTTAAAAGTAAACGATGAGAATAAAATCCAGTGTCACATGATCAAGCATGTCAAAAGCGGTCAAAGTAAGGCTAAAAATACTTTCATGTGTTAAACAAATCTTCAAAGATGAAAAAGTGTGGTGTTTATAGAAATATAACAATAAAATCAAATCACCAAATCACAATTCAGAAGCTACTTTTTGGCCCATTCCATATTACTATTTACACAAGTTTTTTTAACGCATTTGAATTTTTTTTTAAATCTATAAATATTTTAATAAACCAACTGGCACAATGGAGGAGGTTCTAGATCAACTCAAATAATGGAAAGTGATTGATAGATTCACCAATTCGCAATCTCATTGTAAGTAAAAACCCTGTGAGAAAGTCTAAATTAGCATATATTATACCATTTCTTCATTGTATTTTTAAGTTACTTTTTTCACAATATAAGAAATATAAACAAATACTTTAACACAATTAATAGCGCCCAAAACATGGGCAATAATGGCATCCAAATTTATTCCTCAGCATCTCCCCATTACATGGCCTTGCTTTGTGTTCCTATCAAAATAAGCTGCACTGAAACAGGACTTAATCAATTTCGGGTTTCCAAATACCATTAAACCAGCAATTAAAAATAGAAGAACCCTGCAGTGCATACATATTTATTATTTATTAAGAATATCAATCAACCAAGTGTGTATTTTCATTACCCATATGGTTTGAATAAATTCTTCCAGATAACCTATTGCTTGTATAAGTCGGAGAAGTAATAACCAAAAAAAAAAACTGCAGTTAATTGAGGCCCAGCATTAAGCTGTACCATTTTGATCTGTTCAGCCATACAAAACTGCTGACCAGGGTTCTCGGTTGCAAAAATGTAGTTTATTGATAAAACTGCCAAAATAACACAGTTTATTCAATAAACCACAAAATCCCACAGTTAACTGCAGTTTGGCATTGGGATCATGCTGATCTAAATTGTCCAGCAATGTACAATTATTGACCACAGTTTAGTCAACAAAACACAGCTTTCAAAAAACACTGCTAAAACTGCAGTTTTTTCAACAAAACACAGCTTTCAAAAAACACTGCTAAAACTGCAGTTTTTTCAACAAAACACCCTTGCCCTCTTCAATATAAAATTGAATTCTACTTTTTTTATTTTATCAATTTTCCAACTCCACACTAGGAGAACAAAACATTTTACTTTCAGAAAAAGGTGAACAAGTAAACAGGTGAATTAATGACCAACAAATTAGGTCACGCTTCTGGCATTGCTGGTTTTCAACCTTTCCACATTACTTTCAGTTATTCTCAAGCTGCCATGTGAAAGAGGTAAGGCCCATGAGTGTATTTCATGTTTTAGTTTAAATTTTCTGGGTTAGAGTTAGTTGTTTAAGTAAATATAATGTTTACTTCTAAGCCTAAGCCCTGACATCAAAGATTAATGTCAGAAACCCTAACCCTAACATTTTTTATTTTAGGGTTTGATTTAATGATCTTTTTACTACACGGTACCGAATATGTTGTCATTGTTATGCTAAATCTAACTTTAAGCTTAAACTATTACTTTAGTGTACAGTTAGCATTAGGTTTTTTGGTAATTCCTAAATAAAAATTTAAAAGGTGCACTTGCTATATACTAAACCCAACCCTAATCCCACAAAAAAACACATTTAGGGCTTGGTACTTTTTCTGCTTTTATTATACCTAAAGACTGCTATGCTGAAATTCACTCTAGCCCTAAAATATTTTTTTAGTTTAGAATTAGGGTTAGTTATTTTAAAATTTTTACTAAACATTAAGACAGCTATGCTTTTCATTTTTTAATATTTATTAACCCCAATGGCTATGCATTTATTTATTATTTAAGCTCATAATGCCACGTGAGCCTATTGCAACTACATGCCCAATTCACATAGGCTAAAATGCTATTTTTGCAGGATTGAAAAAAGTAGAGAAATTAACCCTTTCAAATGAAATTCAACAAAGTTATCTGGGCATTATGTGAAGGATTGCAGAAGTTATCCTAAGAATGTAACCCACCAAACACTATCATCTCTATAGGCTTTGCATAAAGCAAGGTAAAAAAAAACTAAAAGGCAATGCTACAATAAAATCATCCAAAAGGTCATCTAGTGCCACTGAAGTTGGCAAGGGACCTTTGGATGAGAAGGAACTTTCATGACAAACTCATCCCAACACTTTTGATGCACCATATTCTGCCAAAAAATCTAATACTAGTAGGCGAATGTATGTCTTTTTGAAACATGTACCCTCCTGAAGCCAGACTATCTTTGAAGAGCATGGGATGGAGAAAGAATGCGTGTGCTCAGGTTAAAATACTGATAGCCAATTTGGGCATTACTTAATCATCCCATTCAATGTTTGCATTAACTCTTATTAGCAAGCAATGATTTATGCCATCGTTATTGCAGATCCTACTTTTCAAAGCCACATCATATGAGAACCTTGGAGTTTATATGATAAAACTAAAAGATGTGGTGCAGAACATTAGTGAGGTACTCATTGAACATCACAAGGAATAAGAAAAGCCAGGTTGCACTCTAATGTCAGATAGCTGGACTTGGAGAGAAAATCACACAATATTAACCTTCCGTGTGATATTCAAAGTCGTGTGATATTCCTCAAAGCCATGTATGCATCTTAATAAAATGAAATTGGCCCACTTATTTTTTTGTGTTTGATGACGTAGTGATAGAGTTTAGAGTCAAAATGTGTAGTGCAATTTATAACAAATAATACAGCAAATTGTGAGGCAGACACAAAATTTCTAATAAAAAAGTAACTTGTGTTGTTTTCAGGCCCATGCACAATACATTGTCTTGATTCAACCCTATAAGACATTGACAAACTTCCATGTATTAAATCTACAATAGAGGGAAGACCAATCAATCAATTCATATATAATCGCACTAGGGTGCTCAACTTGATAAGATGCTTCACCAGGTGTGACAAGGCTTACTGCTCACTTTCTTGCATTGTAGAATTCATGTGTCAAAAGATGAACTTAAAATACATGTAACTTTTATCAGATTGTGTTGAATGTAGCTTTGCCAATCACATGAATGGTATCACCATTGCATGCCTTGTTTTTTGATAAGTCGTTTTGGATGGATGCACAATAATCTTGTGCAAATTTCACAACTTTTGATCTAAGTGCTGACTGAGATTGGTTGATGGTGAAAAACTTGTGGGTAATTTTTATGATGACATAAACAGAGTAAAAAGGCGGTAACATGGTCCAAAAAGTGGGTAACTGGGTTTATTATGACTTTCAAGCTACCGGATATCACTTAACTCATCATTCCTTTTATAGTAATTCATTCAAGGATAATGCAGAGGGTGAAAACAGCCTATTCAAATGCACTGCAACATTTTTTCATAGTGCAGAAGATTGACAAGCAGCCCTTGCAAATGCCAATGTACAAGTAGTGGATGGGATTCTTCTCCAACAAATGTACAGTAGACTCGAGGAAGATCAACACTACCTACTATATTCTAAATTAATAATTTGTTATCAGACTTCATATATAGCCTTTTTGCTTATTGAAAAAATTTTAAATTGAAATAAATTATGGATATTATTATTTATTACAAAAATTATTTTACAACTAATCTAATGTCAATGTAAAGGTGGGACTACTTTAACAGAGAAACCAAATTGCTTCACTGGATGGCAATGTGTATTCTAGGCCGGATATGGATCTTTTTCTGTTTGCAAGCAATCTTGGAATGTGTTTCAACTTACTGTAATGCCCATAATTTTAAAATTGAAAATTTGCATACAAAAACACCAAAAAAATTCAGATGTAACGCCCACAAAGTAAACTTGCAAGAGAACACAGCTAATAATTTTATTTTTTTTATGAAAAAAACATCATTCTAAAAGAAACACTCTTAGAATGATCAAAAGGTCATGCATACTGTCATTGTGTACAACACCTTTCAGAGATTAACCTAATACCATGCCTTCATTGACTTATATCATTAAAAAATTTAAAAAAACAATTCAAGAACATTTACTACTATCCACACATAGGTGGTCATGCTCTACAGCTCTTAACTCTTTAATCCTATATTTAACTCGATTTTGGTACTTGACAGGGATGATAGGTGGTCATCCTCAACAACTCTTAACTCTTTAATCTTATAGTTAACTTGATTTTGGGACTTGACAGGGATGTACAGAGAGGTTAGCACACTCCCACATCCTAACTTAACAAGCTCTAAAATGCTCCATAAAACCAATAAAGTTTCTCACCATAAAGCACTATGTAGACACTTTTGGTAACTAACAAAAATTTCCTAACACTTTAAACAAGGTCGAATGTTTTCCAGACACTATAGAATAGCTTATTCCAAGAGATTATTAAGGGATTCAATGAATAATGCATGTAGATGGTGCTATGCTCAAAAGGAGAAAACCAAACATGATTGGCTGGGTGAACTAACGGGTACTTGAATTTTTTCTTATTATTCCCACTAATTAGATTTGATGACCTATACAAGTCACTCAATTCCTAGAAGAATTTAGGCAATGCCTACAAGAAAATGCAAATCACCTTCAGATGAATTACAACACATTTAGAGCTAAAACTCCAACTTGCTTTTAGAATTTTCTTTTTATTGTGTTAAAGAACATGATATCACTCAACAAGTTACAGACATGGCTAAGACAACTATTCTGTAGATGTAATATAAATAGTTACGAGAAATATAAATAAAAGGATATAATGTAGATGTTCTCCTTAAATTTCTCAAGGGAAAGACTTGATGAATCTTATTATTATATCAACGCTGTACTTCAAATTTTCAACCAACTGGTTGAAGATTAAATGCTTATATTCATGCACCCCACGAATCATATATACTAATTGTACATTATATCATATGGTCTTATTTGGATCACATTCATCTCATTCATATAATATTACCAAACAATTCTAATAAAAAAACCCTGTGCGTTACATATGCCATTTGGCATTTTGGCCCCTTGTTGGATGTCTCAACCTATTGGGTGGTGTGTGTGTCTCTCTCTCTCTCTATATATATATATATCACCAGAGATCTGCAGATTCAGCCATTTAAAACCTGTACATACCTATCCTATATCCTTAATGCAACCACTTGAGCCAACAACAGATGAATGATTTGTCTTGATCCATCACAACCTTAACCTACAGCTTAAGAAAATTTGAGGTTAAAAGCTTTAAATACTGCTAAACTTAATGAAGTTTAATGATAATTAGTAATTTAACTTCCCTAATTATAATTTTATGTAGTTAAAGTTCAATCAATTCAAGTTTCTGGAATTCACTAGTAGGACAAGACCTTAAATGTTTCTACTCTCAAGCAGCATTGAAGATGATCGACCTAATTCCCTTGACAAGATTGATCCTAAATTGGAATGAATCACAGCCGAGGAGATGCCCTCATTTGATGAAGATGATTTGGCCATCTTGAATAAGGTTTAATGACCATGACCCCTGTTGTAAGGAGAACAGGGATAAGCAGCATCAGCTTCTGCTTCACATTCTGCGGTCTAGTAGACTAAAAGGCTAATTGTGTTTTGAACTTTTATTTTGTAGTTTAAGACTTAATTTGTAACAAGTACACCAAACTTGATTGGCAATCTCATAATCATCAAAAATATAAGAGTAATTGGCAACATTGGATCTTTATTTACATCTTTTGTTTGAACTTTGTTTCTCTTTCTACACATTATATTTGGCATGAGATAACAATTGCAGTTTTCCCCTATATGTCTATGAGTATTTTAGAATTCTTTAATTTGCCAAGTTTTTTTAATTCTAAACCTGACTGATTGAGTTACTTTTACATTTTCTGACTGCAATGTGACTGTCGTGTGAATAGAATGCTACAATGGTATAAATTCTCCAAGATACCTAGAGAAATAAAATACATAATCAGTTTAACCAGAAGAATTTGGACAAACCCACAATGGTATTGTGTTGTGTTAATCGTGCCAAATTAGAAAAGAAGAAAACAACTTCATAGCATAAGTTTAAGAAGAAATTGTTTATAAGATCATTGCTTGTTGATTAAATAGGGTCAATACCAACAAGCCACGTTCAAACCCTTAGGAAATGCAAGCACCATGAATGACAGAAAGAAGTCCAAGTTTCAAAGTCACTCGGTCTAACTTAAGGGTATTGTTGCTCAAAAAATACAGCAAGTTCAAAATTGTATATGCACAGAGAGCTTAGAAATTAAAATCCATTCCAATGGACAGCACTGTATGGTACATATGAATGTAACCAATATGACGAACCAGGTTCAATTCCCTCAATGAACCGCATGGAAGCTCCTGTGTGTTCAATCAGCGAGAAAAGAAAACAGCACACGTTCCCTGCCTGGGTGATGAGGCCCCTGCTTGTGCTCCATGGAATGAGGGACTGATAAATTCCCAATTCACCAAACCAATAAAAAGAAAGTTTATAATGAAGAAAACCATTAAAATTTTAAATGTTCAATATGAAAAATAAAAACAATCCAGGTCTGCGGTTGGTGTCATACTCAGAAATCAACAAAAATTTGCCGACAGCACACATAATAAGGGTCATTTCAAACTAGCATTTAGACAGGTAAAAACTACAAACAAAATACCTTCGTTAAAACATATTACAATAGGGCTAATAATCTTCACAAGCAAAGCAATAGCAGAACTGCAGAATCCATGCAAAATTAATCAGTACAAGAACTTCTCAATTATACAGTTAAAAACACAGAGAAACTAGGTATCGAGAAGACTGAAAACTTGCCTCCACGGTCGACAAGAACAATATTAGGAAGTCCACCAGGGCTGGTTCTAAAGTCGACCGCTGAAGCAAATTCCTGGCAACCCATGTGATTCTCATCATGATAAGCAGCAGTCCCGATCATTGATCCGCCATACTGAGGAATACCAAAATTGCCTATAGCGCTGTCATATGTGCCCTTAATATTTTCCGGCGAGGTAACCCCTAAATTGTTCTTCTCCACCACAAATTTCCCCATGGCCGGGGATGCAATCCAAGCCATCGTCAACAGCATCATTGCCAACAGCCCATAGCCGCTGCCGCCCCTTTTTCTCGCCATTGCTGTATTCACCAGAAAAGACCCGTGTAAAACTTAAGATTTTTCTCTCCTACTTGAAATTTTCAGGCCTATCATTCACACTAACTAATTTGGCTATATAAGATCATTAAACTTGGCTAGGCCGTCTTGCATTTCAAGCCCTGGACCTAATCAAATCAGAATCTATTTTAAATGAGAAATATAAATTTTTAAAACAAGAAACAGCAGGGTTAAACGCCGATTGGCTAAACCCTGTATGCACAGAAGGCAAGGAGGAATTTAACAACTAAAAACCCTTCACCAGCAGAAAAAAAATTCAACGGGATTGAAATATTTATACTGACGGCTTTGGCAATTCTGAAGTGGGGGGGCCGTCAATCCAAGCCAAAAGATTGGCTTTCCTACGTCGGCGGACTTTCTACAAATTATTTCCAGATGGGTTTCGAGATTCCCAGTATTAAAGCAAAAATAGACGAACAGGGCATCAATTCGTTGCTTTATTATATACTAAGATTCATTATCAAATAGGTAAGGTAGCCATTGCCGGAGCTTTGTCTGTACTTCTGGTTTGAATTATTACACAGGGCGAGAAAAGATTTAGATTGCTTGATGACCAATTTATTGCACATAATTATGCACAGGTGTCCTTAGAAAGATATAAACGATGTTCCCGAGGATTGCAAATTGTCATTCATAACCCCATAAAAGATGCTCCTGATTAATTTTATTTCTTTTAAACTAAACTGCCTAGGTAGATAAGGCCAGGTTACTTTCAATTCCTTGGAGAGACCGCATGATAAGAAACGTGATCGAAAGGACGTGAAATCGACGGGCACAGAGTCGAAATTACCGGCAACATTGTCGTGATGGTAAAACTTTTATTTCCCGTGCCCATTTATCCAATCTTGGGATCACTGTCATCAGATTGCCCTTGCGCCTTCATCATTGTCTAAGATGATATATTGTTTTTTTATATAAAGCTAGCAAATAATTTTATCTTAATATATTTTAGGGGTTGGATTATCTACTAGATTTATTATAGATTTAAAGAATTTAGACTGTTTCTTCAATTGACATTTCATAATTCTTGTAAATGGTCATAAGTTTGGTCAATGATTGGTAAAGTTGTGCTAAGATTTTGGGTTCTTTCTATGTAGGTCCAAGGTTAAACTCTTGTCGATTGAATTTTTCTAGTGACAGACTTGTTTGAGCCTAATTTGTCACCCTAAGGGATTAGAGGAGGGGCCTTACCTTATCTTGAGCTAAGCTTAGGATGATGAGTTGCATCTATCGATTCTCCTCCGTTAGAAAAAATACAATGTCTTGTTTAAGTTTATAATTGTAGCTAATTCAATTATTGATGTGTAAGTGGATATAAGTTACAAATTCTTGTTGAAGTTTATAAATGTGGTTAATTCAATTATTGATGTGTAAGTGGATATAAGTCACAAATTTTTAAGTTCTTTAAGAATAAGTAAAAGCACTTAAAGGTGTTAAGGGATGATCAAAAAACACATGTATAAATGGTCTTATTGGTCAAGCATTTCATATTTATGTTTTTTTGTCATAGTCATTTCATAGAGCTTCGCCAACAAAACCATTTATATATGTGTTTATTGTTAGGATTTAGGTGACATCAACCTTGTAAATCCTTTAATTTATTATTTTCTAATATCTTTTGTAATGGACCCATAAGAGGTTATATCGTTTAATCAACAATAGTGAAAGAGACCGTGTAAAGGCAAAGTTACTTTTACCATTTGTCTTCGGGGGAAAGGACAAATTAGCTAGGTTACCCCTCTTATAATCCTCTATTTTGAGGTGGGTGGACACTTATCAAGGGTTCTAAGAGGATCTATGATGGTTATGGCAATCATTATTGATTCTATGACAATATTTATGATGAAATCCTTACGTGGGTGCCCATGCATAAGAGATGTCTTATGACAGTTGTAAGTGCATCTGTAAGAGGCTATTATGGGTGTTTTTGACTCATATCAAGGAGATACACGTGAGTTTTTTTAGGTGATTTTATAGCCTGTTGTTTGGTGATGCCATGGTGGTATTCATCCTCACAAATCTCTATAAATTGGGTCCTTAAGCTAGAGTTATTCATTCAATCTTGTTCAGTTTCTAGGATAACGAAGTGCTACTAGATTTTACAGAGGTCTACAAGAGAAGTGTATTGTTGTTGTAATATTCATTTGATTAGTAATATACTTGCCTCTCTTTTTGTGGTGGATTTTTTTCTTGAAAGAGTTTCTCCACGTAAATCTGGTGTTTCATGTGTAATGGTTTTCTTGTTCTTGTTTTGATTCTACAATCAATTTGATAAGGGTTAATCCTAGTTTCAGATTTGCAATAATATTCATTTAAAGTTCATATTGCAAGCTTTCTTCACCTTATTTTACAACATTTATTAGCCATGCAATGTAGTGCCTTGCTTAAGAACCCCCGAGGACACAAGCCAAGAAACATGGAATTGTTTTTTTTTTAAACATTCCAAAAAAAAATTAACAACTACAACACCAAATATACAACATAACTTATCGCACTTGCACGACAACATGCACACAAGTGACATTGTGACACACATATTAAGACAGCAAAGATGATCTCTCCATTATATTGGCAAGGAGGCACTAGTGGAAGACCGAGTGAACACAGGACGACTCACTGCGATCAATTTGAGAGAGAGAGGATGACACCTCAATAATGATAGGATACCAACACACAAGTTTGCATTCTCTTACAACAACGCACAAGGATGGGATAAGAGGATCATCACCCTACAATCCACAACAATCCAAGCTCAATGACTCCAAATAACTTACTAGCTCACACAATTGACCTATGACATCTTGTCACAACTTAACAACGCATGTAAGCAGAAGACTTAAATCTTGAAATACCAACCAATCGTAGAGGAAGTCTTGGAACATGTTAAGTATGATCAATAAGGGGATTTAACCCCTACAAGACTTCAAGAGACCTTGCAAGATGATGCATGATGATCTCAACCATCTCCTTAGTGCTAGGTGCGATGATCAGCCTTCTACAAACAAAGTCACAAAAACTAATGCAATTGACACCATGACTTTTCACTACAACACAAAAGGACCACCTCAGAGGTTCCCTGGACTCTCTAATACCAAATGAGAAACTTTTGTAAACAAGTTTTATTTGTCTAGGGTCCTGAAAAGCTTGTCATCAAAGAATTGAGGACATCAGCATTATAGGTGGACTAGGGTGCCTAACTAGGACACTTGTCACATCCCAGATTTTTGGCTTGAATAAATTATTAAATTTTAATAATTTTTTTATGGATTTTTAATTTTAATAATTGAGTAATCATTGTTTTGGAATTGAATAACTGATTGTTGATTGTTAAGTAAACATTGTTGACTAATCATTGTTGAGTTTATTCATTTTAAAATGAAAGTCGAGTATAATTTGTGTAGGATGAAAATGGAATCATGTGAATTAGGACCTAATCCCACTCTCATTCACATTTTGGAATATGAAATCTCCCAAGGAGATGATTCACTTTGACTTCTTGTGACGGAGAGTCAAGGAATATGTTTAGGGTTTATATTCCTTTGTTGCTATGAAGAGGAGATGAGCTAAATGCAAGCAAATGACAAACAATGTTAAGGAGATGAAAAATATTGATAACATAAACTAAAATAACTAAAAATACAGAATTGAGACTGAGACGCAAGCTACAAAATAGGGAATAAAATTCAGATGTGCACATGTCAGTAGAAATTGAGCTGAATTGAGCTAGACCAGGGCATTGGGCACTCTGGTCTCTGAAACTGTACTGAGTTGATCTTCTAGAATATGCAACCTGAAGTCCTGAGACATTGAACTGCCACAAAAGCACAAAAATGTAGAGGACCAAGGTGCTAGGCACTTTGGTTCTAGACCAGAGCACTGGGTCCTTCTTGATCTGGACTTGCACTTGCAATCTCTAGCTTTCTCGAAGAACACAACTTCATCGGATCTCTGTACCTACACGTGCAACTTGAAAAATGGTGTTTGGGTGGCTATATAGTGTTTTTCCTTAGTCAAGCCCCTTGTTTTGGTGATTTCCACCCCCACGAGTAGCTAATGAAATGTTGAAATGTGTGTGTCTCCTAAAATATCATGTGTCTACAAAATCCCAATGAGCTAGAATGCAAAATTTAGAGTTTTGCCCTATGTTGGGTACAAACCCTAAATGTAAATGAGGATGTTTCAAATCACAAATGCAATAATGGATCTAAAGAAAGAATGTAAATATGAAAACAAGTGTTGTGAAACTTATATAGAGATATGAAAAGAATATGAAACCATACAAAACCCTAAGGGGGAGGTACAAGTCAATCAACAGTAGGTGATCTCCCTCCAAAGCTTCAATTGATGATGAAAATGGTTGATGAAGAATTGATAGATGCCTGATCTATTGATTAAAGACTTCGCATAACCTGCACTTTCACTTCACAAGAGGCTTCTTCAATTACTAGAGTTGTTGGATCCTTCAAATGAGGAAAAGAAAGGTTATATATATGAAACACTAGCTTTGTTTTTTATCAAAGGCCGACCTAGAATTGATATATTTTCACATGAACTTGGATTTAAACATTATAATACTGCCGAAACATGATCCCAAAATTTGAGGAAAAAAAGTTGGGACCAAAACGTCGCGCTCTGGTGCAATCGGCTTTTTTTTCAAATTTTTAGAGATGCATGATATCGTGATTACAAAGTCAATTCCAGACCAATGCGACAATTTGAGTTGTTTAGATATTGAAAATCAACCCTTAAAGGTCGAAATAGGACTTAATCAAGATTTTTATGAATTGATTGATTAAAAGGGATAAAATAAAAAGTGGCACACTTAGGGTTAAGGGCCCAAGTTTATGATGTGTGGAGTGATGAAACAGGACTTTAGATTTAATTAAATGCTTAAAGGGAATTTAAAATGCAAAATGCAAGACACTAAGGAGGGTGCTAACCTAAGCGTGAAATTGTACCAACTAATTAAGGGTGTATAATTGTGACGCTACATTTAGCCCCCACTTTAGCGGTCATATGACACTACATGCATATGCAAGCTAAAGTACAAAAATGTAAACATTCATGAAAAAATATAATCCATAAGGTGTCAAATGAAGCCCCTAGCGGTATTTGCAGTACATTGTTAGGAACCGCATCCTACAAAACCACATTGTTAGATAAAATCACAAAATCACCTAAATGCTTACTAAGGAAACAAAGAAATTTGTGAGTAGTTGTATGCTCCCCCCCGCGCCCCCCCACGCCCGCCGCCCATGTTTTGACTTGTTAATTAGTGAGTTGAAATAGGGTATCATGTTTACCGCATTGAATTGTGAAGGAAAATCGTTGACAAATGCTCACAACAAGGTTTGATACAAGATCAGAACTAATGGAGAATCATTTGATAAGAAAGAGATCTAAATCACGATTCTAACACAATCAAGCGTGCAAGAATCAAAGCTCTCTAACACAAGATGCAAAAGATTAAGTGCAAAATGCAGAATTTAGTGTTTGGAAAAGAATTACCTTTTAAATTGTGAATAGGAGGAAGATATCATTATTCAAAGACATCAACCTTTGAGAATAAAGGGGATCTTTGATAAAAATAACATCTTTAAAGAGAAAGAAAAGAAGAATACACACCTTCTCCAATATTTAGAAAAGAGTGGATTCTTCGAGAAGGATTACACACTTTCACTAAGGATATATTGTTCATTAAAGATGTATTATTTCAAACAAAGAATATGTCCTAAAAAAGGAACACACGTATTCTATGCAAGGAATGACATTAAATGAAAAATACACCTCAATGAAGGAAGATGAATCATTGGAGAAAAGAACGAAAGATTGAAATATCATTCTCGCCCCCCAATTATAGAGGCAAGGGCACAAAAGAGAGATCATTTATAAAAGAAACACTCTTTTAAAAGAAGGGAAGAGATCCTCATCAGGGATATGCAAGTCCACAACATAGGAGGATTCATTATAAAAGATGCCACTCAATGAAGGAAATAATTTGATGAATGATTATAAACTTCCACACCAAGGAAGAGGTCCCAATTAAGGATATGTATTGAAGATCCTCGTTAGGGATACTTGTTCCAATATGAGAGAGGGAATTCCCATTAGGAATATATACCTCTAAAATCAATAAGAGATCCTTATAGAAGACGCCACTTCACAAAATGAAAAGTTTAATCTTAAGAAGAGGATATGTTTGAAATGATTCTTGCCCCCATACATAGAGACAAGGGATGGGAAAAAATAGGCTATTATGTTGCTTCCAAAGTATGATTGCACATGAAATTGTACTATCATTAATTACAATGAGCCCCAAATAGGTAAGCTACCAATGTCACATAGTAAAGAGCAACATAATAGCCATTAATGTTATTGAATTGTATGATAGATTGGACAAAGAATTTGAGTATGACATGTTAAATACTTTACAATCAATGAAAGCAAAAACACATATAATATGATGAGTGTTGAAATGTCTTGATCAAGCAAGTAGTCTCTGGTAGGAGAATAGGCCACTAAGTCGGGTTTCTCATGCACACAAATTTTCTCATACATAAAAGAAACCTTAGGAGAGGGACAACTATAGTCCATTAGGGCCTCGTTATAAGAGAGGATATTTGAATTAATAGAAGATAAAGCCTCATAAGTGGGATTGTCAATCTCTCAGGGAGATTCATAAAGAGACTTGTCAATCACCATAATTTCCTTGTGAGTGGGATGAGTGTTGAGAGATGTAGAGGATGATCTAATTGAGGTGAAGTCATTCTCACTACTAAATATAGTATTCACATTGAGAGATATTCTTTTAGATGCTTTGGTGGGATTTGAAGGATTATATCCAAGTCCAAATTATGTTTTACGTGTGTTATTTTCTAAAGGAACTTTAATTCCCCGCTCATTTGCACCACAACCATTGCCATTATATCCACTCTTAGCTAAAACGTGAAAACTTGGACCATAAAGGGATGCCAAATTTGAGAGAGATGGTGGGGCCTCATAGGTCTCAATACCATAATTAGATGAATTAGAAGAAGATTTTGAAGGATTGTTTGAATTAGAAGCGGCCACAAAATTGTTACTTGGTTGTTTAAACAAAGTGGGTTGCTTTTAAAATTCATCCATGTCTTTCTCCTTTTTAATCTTAGGATCTTTTGGGGGGATTTTATATTCTTCTATAAAGGTAGCACTTGTTCAGGTGAAAAAGTATCTTTAAGAGGAGATGGTGATTCAATGTGAGTGGAATCTAAGAATTAGGAGTACTCGAAGAAGTAGGAGTGCTTGAAGATGTAGGAGTATTTTCAAAAGAATTAGAAGTAGTTGAATAAGAAGATGAGGTTTGCAACGAAGCTTGTAAATTGGTATCAGCAAACAAATTATACATCTTATTGTTGTGGATGAACTTAAGTTGCCTATGCAAAGTGGAAGGGATAACTTGCATACAATGAAGCCAAGGCCATCCTAATAGAAGATTGTAGGTAAGCTTATCGGGCATGACATGAATAGGTGTAGGTAAAATAATAGGTCCCACCTTAATAGGGAAGGTTATAGTACCTAAAGAAGACCTAGAAATATTATCAAATCCACAAATAGTAAAAAAATATGATTTAATAAGAGATGTATCCACTTGATCTTATGTAATAGACTAATGCTACAAACATTAAGGTCAAACCCATTGTCAACAAGGGTTCTTCTTATAGCATTATCATCAATAAGGAAAACAATCATAAGAGGGTCATATTTATGTTGAATCTCATGGGACAACAACTCATCTTGTGTGAATGTGATTTGAGCTTTAGATTCATTCACATGATCAATCAAAGAAGCCATGTTATTAGGTGTCACTGCTGGCAGGACATCTAAGTTCTTTAAAGTATATTGTAACATTCCATGATATGTGGATAAAGTTTGAATTAAATCTCAAAGAGATATCTTGACAACTGTAGCTTTAAGTTGTTCGATGAGATCATACTCCTTACCAAGAGTTTGTGAGATATGAGGTGTTGGTGGAAGAATAGGTTGAGAAGCAGGAAGTGAATAAGGGATAAACTAAGGAGGATTAGATTGCCTATTATTTTGTTTATTATATGTATGGACAATTGAATTGTAACTCTCTCGGGTTACAATTTGTTCAGCATACCCATAAGGACTCTTAGTGGGATATCCTCCTTGCATAGTAATAATTGGTTTGTTAGGAGTGCAAAAGGCATCAGTACTATAACCACCTTGAACCACAAATAGAGGCTTGCTAAGAGGTTAAGAATTTGGAGAAGGACTAGCATCTTGAACCATAAAGAGGGGCTCATGAGGTGTTTCATTAACATGTATCATATTGATCGAATATAGTTTGGGAACTTGTGAGGAAGGTCTAGTAGAGTTGAAAACATTAGGTGGTTCATAAAGAGGATTATCAACCTTAAACATTTCTTCATTAGTATGATTTTATTTAGATTGAATGAATAGGATCGATGTTAGGAGATGGATTACCACCAGTCATTAATGTTTCATCCCTAGAAGGGAGAGTATTGAAAGAGGGTGTAGTGTTAGTAGGAAAGATAGGCATCATATCATCCTCTATCACCAAAGGATCTACATTGGAGAGGTACTCTTTAAGAGAAGGATCAACATCAATATTCAAAGCTTCATCCTTGGGAGGGAGATCTTTGAAAGAAATATTAACAGTCTCTTCTTGAACTGGGGTATCCTCACGAGTAGAACCAAGTTGGGGAGACGGAGATGCTTCGTCTTTAGAGGAAAAATGAATGAAATGAATAGAAGATGAGGTGTTATTAAGGAAATTGTCAATCATATCACCCTCTAATATCATAATATTATTTTCTTTGACCAAGGTACTCTCATAGGGGAGAGACAAAACAAGAGAATAATCAACACCATCATCTAATGGTTTATCCCATATAGGGAGATCATTAAGAGAAGTGTTAGAAATATCTCCTTGCACTGTGGTGTCCTCGTGGGAAGAGAAAATTTTGGGAGAGAGAATAACGTTATCTAATACTGTTTCATCTTTAGAAGGGAGAGCATCAATACATGTGTTAATGAAATCATCTTCTTTCTTCAAAATATACTTAGTCTAGGATCTTTAGGAGAGGGATGGAGAGTCGTAAGAAGGTCTAAGAAACTATCTTGATGCAAATACAAGTTGGTCGAAGGCCGACATATCACCCTAGAATTGACAACATGGAATGGAATTCAGGACAGCACCCGAAAAAAAAAAATGGCATAAAAATAATTGAAAATATCCTTTTTTTTTAACAAAATGTAATGAAAGAAACAGTGCAAGAAAAGAAAGTGAACCAAATGTCTAAGAAATGAAGCAGTTATATGATTAACTAAGTGCAAACATAAAAGTGCATGAGCTATATGTTTAAGAAATGAACATACAATGCATATAATGATATTATTTGAGATTTTTATGTTTTTGATAGAATAGATGTTGGAATCAAGGAACACTGAGAGGGTGGGGGGAGGGGGGTGAAAAGATCTGAGGGTTCACTGGCGGCCTGAGCATCCTGAGCATCCTGAGAGACATTGAGCAATTTGTCTAACTTTGGAGTGACATGACTTTGAAGTTCACCAACTCTACAAAAAATCTTCTCCTTGTCATAGCTTAACCACTTGATTTTTTCAAGTAGAGATCACTTGATCTTTATGACTGGCCACAGAGACTGGCAAAGGATCAAATGACTGAGATATACCGGGTAACTATTTTTCATGCTCCTTGGACTGCTTCTCAATATCCTTAGTGAACTTTTACAATGATAGACATGATTTATAAATGTTACCACCCTCGGACAATGCATCTTGAATGCTCTTAATACAAGTATCTAATGTAACTCTACCATCGACAATCATTCTTTTCAATGCCCTGAGCCTCTTAACATTAAATTCACTGTGGACCTTCACCTCAGCGGACTTCTCCAGTGACTCAAAATGAGCACTCACCAAATTGATCAAACTTTTCAATTGGTCGGAAGGGGAATCAGATGTATCATTTTGAAATGCAGGATTTATTTTCTACAGGATACCAGATGCAAGACTAACAAGCTCACTGTCTTCTATGTGAGACTTTAAGATTTTCTCTCTAGCCTTAGCTTGAGCAAGTGATTCTAGCTTTAGCTTCTAAATGGGATATATATATATATATATATATATATAGAGAGAGAGAGAGAGAGCAAGTTAATTGGTCATTGGGACAATGTCGGATCATAAAAAATGTGTCTGTCCTTCTAAAGAAACTCCTTGACATCCTCAACAGTGTCTATTGCTTTGGAAGTAGGTTCTTCCTTAACCTAAACCTTCTTCTCTTCTTATATCTTTTCTGCATCATCCTTAACTAGGACTGCATCCTTCTATGTTGTCTCAGTAATGTCAACCAGAGGATTATGAGATTCCTCCACTGCATCCACATGCATCAATTCGTCATCTATCTTTTTCTCTCCTTCTTCACCCTTATCCATAACATCTTCCTTTTTAGCCTATTTTGAAATAGGGGAAGCATCTATAACAACTTGTTCACCTTGCGAATTCACTGCTTGCAATACCGAAACAGAAGGAGTATCTACCTTAACCTGTTCACCTTGAGATGGCATACCCTGAGTTTTCGGGATAGATGACTTAGCAATATCATCATGAGTTTTCTCAAGAACAACCTCGGATTGGTTTTTGAGAAAGACTTTCCTCAAGATTGTCTCAATGTCTTTCATGACTTCCTCAGTTTGCCCAATCATAAGCTTATTAACCCTCTTTTTGCTTCAAATTTCGTTTTTAGCTTCTTTGAGAATTTTATTAATTTCTTCCTTCAATATTACCAAACATATATTAACCAGGATAAGCTCCCTTAGTCTTTCATCCTTAGCTTGAGCACCTAATCTCCTCATTCCCAAGACATCATATTGTGTGCGGGAAAAGCGGGTCGATAGAACTCAAAATGTGAAAAACGGAGCTCTAGGGAGCCTTGCTCACACACCCACAAGACTTCTTGGTGAAATCTATGGAGTCATGAAGTATGGCTCAGCTTCCCAAGGATGGTTCCATGGTTCTCTATCTCACAAGGTCCCTCAAACCAATGTTTTTGCTCTCAGATCACTGAGCAAAATGGTTTACGGATGACAAATGCAAGAACGAGGGATGCTTTTGTTAATTTTAAGATGAAATGCATCCCAAGCTTTGCATGATTCTATAAATGCATTAAACTAGTTATAAGATGACAAGATTAGTAAACAAGACTATCCTAGCATGCTATATTAGTCTATGATTAAGCTAAATGATGAGGAACATACTCTAAACATGCATATTTAGATTAATTCCTATTTAAAAGAGAGGCTAAATGATGAGCATAAATGATATATGAAAGCTTGAATGGATTTTAGTATAAGTGTGATGCTAAAGACTTGGATTCTTTAAAATGGAGGAATGAGAGCTCTATTTATAGCAAAAATAGGGCAATGGATGGTCAGGATTGAAATATTTAATCAAGGGTTGAGTTTGAAAGTTGGGAATCCATGTTTGCAATTGGCACCAATGAAATGGTGACAATTGTCAACATAAGGTTGGTTGAGAGGAGATGTAAGAAGCATTAAATGCTTGAGAAGACCTCATGGTTACCCTAGGGGTTAAGGGTTAAGGTTAAGTTAAGATTATCCATTGGATAAAGCTTTTATCCAAAGGATAAATTCTTGTGCAAAGGATTAAGGATAACCATGGTCAAAGCAATAAATGCTTGATGAGACCCTTAGGTTACATGGAGGTTGAGTTTAGGGAAATTCTTTAACCATGCTAGAGGGTTGAGTTAATCATTAATGGTTATGAAGACTTTGGGGACAAATTTGGAAGAGTCCTTCCAAATTTGGGGGTATTCAACAAGTTAGCTTGTTGAATGGATAAAGACTTTAATGCCTTTAGAAGACTTTACTCCAAATTTGAGAAGTGACCTCCTCAAATTTAGGGAAAAGGGATAATGGATGGGTTTGGGTTAATTAATTAGGATTAGATGGATTCTAGAAGAAATTAGGAAGAGAGTTAGGATGCAAGTGGGAGGTGTAGGATTTTGCAAGCGGATGAAGGGATAATGGGTTTTAATTGAACTTAATTCAATTTGGTTGCAATTAAATAAATTAGATTTATTTGATTTAGGATGACTACTTTAATTAAATTTGAATTTAATTAAAAAGTGGATAGGGGCTTTAATTGAATAAAATGAATTTATTCTATTAAATGGTAAAAGAGGTATAGTGAATTTAATTGAGTAATTTACTTAATTAAATAGAGGAATACAAGTAATTTAATTAAATTGGATTTAATTAAATAGAGAAATGAACATAAAATATTCATTTAGGAATATGGTCATTTTTATACGTCTACATTTTGCCCCTCTTTGAAGTGACGTGTGTGCACATGTTATTTCAAAGAAAATGATGTGTCATTGCAATTTTATGATCAATGTTGTTTTGATGGATTTTCATGTTGTGCCCCAGATTTGATGTGTGATGGTGATAATGCCCCCTCGGGAGATGACTCAAAATTTTTGGAAATTTTGATTTGATTTGATAATTGCGTTTGCGGTGCAAAATTTTGGCTAAGTGGAATGTTTAATTTGATTCATCTCCCGATAATTGATGTGTGCGAGGGTATGAGGGAGACCGCGAGCAAATGTCATGCTCATTTCTCTAACCCTAATCTTATTTTACCCTATAAAAGGGAAAAAGTGCATTGTTTTGTCTCATTTGTGCTTGTTGACTTTGGAGAAAGAGACTTTTGGAGAGAAGACAAAATGTCTTTTCCCTATTCTATGCATCGATTCGAGCGCGTTCAGAGGTATCAGAGGCCTGCCACGTATGGACCACCAGTAAGTCCCCCTTTTGACCCCTTTTTGATTTTTAATTTGATCATTTTTAGTCAGTTTTTTATTTTTGAAATGCGGTTTTCATGTTTTAGCGTATAGGAGTCTTAGTTTAGCGCATACGAAAATTTTTGTAGCGCATAGGGTTGCAATTTAGGGTAGCGCATGAAATTTTTAGGTTAGCGCATGGCCTTAGGTTAGCGCATGATGGACATAGGGTAGCGCTTAGGGTCAAAAGGGTAATGCATCGGGTAAACCTAGCGCATAGGGTCCACAAGGGGTCGCATGGGCAGGGGGATGTAGCGTGTAGGTTAGACCTAGCACATAGAGTTAAATAGGTAGCGCAAGCATGGGATAGGTTAGCGCATGGGTCAGGTTTAGCACTTAGGGTAAATTGGTTGGCACATGGAGAAAAAAGGGTAGCGCGTAGAGTTAGTCTAGCGCATAGAGTAGATAGGATAGCGCGTGGAGAAAACAAGGTAGCGCATAGAGTTAGTCTAGTGCATAGCCAAATTTAGTTAGTGCATGCAGTAGGTTTTACAAGATAGGATGATTTTTGAATGTAGAAAATTACATAGGATAAGATCAGTTTTTCTTGGGGAGGTGGGTTTTTGCCATTTGCTGTGTCGGCTGTCATGGTTTTGATTGTTTGTCTAATATGAGAGTTGATATAACTTGGTTTGATTTGCAATTTTTTCAAGCTATTGAAGTAGATATTAATGTGTTTTTGTGATCGAAACTTGATTCGATTTGCATTGCTTCAAGTTAATATATGTGGAGCCTGATTTGTGTTACAAGCTGATATGAAGATGGAACTTGAGTTGTATTACAAGTTGATATGGGTTGGAAACTTGAGTTGTTTTACAAGCTGATATGGGTGGGAAACTTGAATTGTGTTACAAGTTTATGTGATGTGGAGACTTGAGTTGTTTTACAAGTTTTGATATGGTTTTTGGAAACTTAAGTTGTGTTACAAGTTGATATGGAATGATATGATGTGGAACTTGATTAGATTTGCAAATTGTTTCATGTTTTTTATGTGATTTTAATTTTGATATCTTTGTTTTGATGTGGAAACTGATATTGGACTTGTTTTTCTTTTGATAGGAGCAATTGGGAGTGGTTCAGTCGCGTGAGCGTTTCCCCAAACCATGGGCATTGATACCACGCTTGGCACAGGCTGACATAGATGTTATTGAGAGATGTGGCTTGTCGTCTTTATTGGATATGCCTCGGTTCACTGTGAACCGGGGTTTACTTACAACGCTTGCTAAGAGATGGCATAGTGATACGAACACCTTCCACTTTGCCACTGGTGAGATGACAGTTACTACTGAGGACTGTTACAGGATATTGCGGATTCCCGTAGCAGGTGCATTATTGCCGTATGAGCAGACCGAGGAGGGTGGGACAGAGGCATTGTGACACATATTTCATGATGAGACAGTGTGTGGGTATGAGATCCCCTGGCAGGAGTTCTTGGATATGGACTATGTGCCTCTTCCGTCCGTACTAGCAGGTTTCATAGGTGGATTCTTATGTCCCAACCGTAGGTCGAAGGGATTTTCTGTAGGTTGGGGATTGGTGCTTGAGGAGATGGTGACACAGGGCCGCAGGTTTGCATGGAGATCGGCCATGTTAGCTCACTTATATAGGGATTTACATGAGGTTGTATATCTGGGTTACGACAGTTTGTTAGCTGGCGTGACACTCCTACAGGTATGGTGTTGGGAGCACATTCCAGCAGCGAGGCCACTGGTGGATAGACACAGGCCTACTGGGTGGGCATATGCATATGGTTACAGGGGGCTAGTTGTCCAGCGTAACCTGGGCAAACTTTCGCACTGGAGGAGGGTGTTGTATGATATCGATACGATCATCTGGCAACCATATACAGATTGTGAGGTCTGGGCCGAGGATGGGCTGGAGATGCCTTATGTTTTTATGAGTTGGTTTTTGATAGGGCGAACACCCTTTGTGATTGAGAGATTCCAGGTTGGTAGGGTTTTGCGGCAGTATGGTCGGCAGTAGGGGATACCACAGGGGACCTGCTTGTATGTGTGCCGGAGACAAGATATACCGGATTAGGGCCCTACTATTGATAGTGGGGCGGCTGTAGAGGAGTTCTCCAGCTTAACGGGTCAGATACGAGACTATGCTCCCGAGATACTAGATGCGGGGATGACACATGAGTTCGCTGGTTTGTTTGCAGCTCGTGCCGTGGCCAGGATATCAGATCCCGAGGAGATGTAGTCTGCCTTTGATGATGACGAGGATGAGGTAGGGGGAGATGGTGATGAGGGAGATGATGGAGGTGGAGGAGGACGATGAGGGAGAGGATATCGAGGGAGGAGAGGAGACAGAGGTAGAGATGGGGGAGTGCGGGTGGAGAGAGCAGTTCGACGAGCTGTGATGGACAGAGGGAGAGGAGGGTCGGTGATCGGAGCAGGGGAGGAGGGGAGAGTGGGAGAGGTGATAGCAGCGGTGGGAGGGACTGATGAGTGGAGACGACCAACGCAGAGGAGGAGGACTGATGAGTTACCTCCACCAGCACCAAGGACAGGCAGAGGGATAGGGGTACCCCTTCACAGGTGCCCCTACGGGTTCGAATCCCAACACATGTGGAGGATGCCCAGATCAGGACCCTACAGTTGACAGTACAATAGCTGCAAGCACAACTATTGACGCAACAACATCAAATTACCCAGCTGACCCTAGAGCGCGATACGGAGATAAAGCGGCGAGGTCGAGAGGAGGAGCTGGCAGGGAGCGACAACAGGTGGTCCCATGAGGGACATCATGAGAGAGCTATCCTTGAGAGTGAGGGAGGCAGAGTACTATCGATGCCATTATGAGGATGCAGTGCCTAGGGAGCGTAGAGTGCAGAGCTTCACGCAATCGAGATCGAGTCAATCTCGAGAGACTGGGTCACAATCAGAGAGCAGAGGCATGACGGGGCCTTCGAGACAAGATCCTCCTGGAGATCCAGGAGTTGGGACATCAGCGACGAGACCATCCCCCTCAGGAGATAGTCATACTTGAGAGACGATGTCTCTATTGTATTTTGGATCATTGTTTTGTACGGGGCACAGACATGACAGATTTTGTAGATTTTGATCATTTTTTGATATATATATATGACACCATTTTCTTTGATCATGTGATGTGTTATGGATGCATGTTCTATATGTTTTTACTTTACTTTATGATGATGCAATGCTCTAGATAGATGATATGGTGCATGATGTGAATGTGTGATGTGAGATGTATCTTGAAAATGAGATGTATGATTTGATATGCTGTGAGATGTATCTTGAAAATGAGATGTGTGATTTGATATGCAAAATGATGTGCAATTACTTGTAAAATGATATGCAACTAATTTCTAAAATGATATGCAACTAATTTTTTTTGAAGCATCCTCATTATGTATTTGTCATCCCGATATAACCATTTATTTTGCTTTCGATATAGGTATCATCATTGAGCATTGATTTGTTTGGGGATATGTTAAAAATTTATACGAGCATAATGGTATAATTGAACCATAATGACCTGAGAAAAATTTACATGATGTTTGATTTTGCAAGATAGCACCAGCGTCAAGGTATAATGGAACCAGGACAACCTGAGTGCGGTTTGCGTATAACAGACAAGATTAAACCATTTGTATGCGTAAAGTGGAATCATGTCTTTAGTGATATTCATTGTATCACATCTCGAGACAAGTATTTACATAGTACAAATGATCGCCTCCCAGATAGAAGACTAAGAAAATATTGGAGTTTTCCCATGATCTCTAGCTTTGAAGCATTGTTGAGAAAATGTAGAGAATCCAATAATTAAAAAGGTTCAAATGCAAAAGTAGTCTAGACTTTATACAATAATGCAACATTTAGTACTTTAGAAAATCATTCATCGTAGTGTTTTTGTGATTCCTGTTTTAGCAATTCAATGTTTTGTTTGGTGATGGAGTAAGTTTTTGGTTGTTGGATGTGGTGTTTCTAAGTTTTGCAAATAGTCTTGATGTCTTGAACATGTTGCAAATTTTGGCGAATATTGTCCCTAGCTAAGTGTGCCTCTTGATGTGGACATGTACAGTGATTACCAAGCCATGGTGAGATGTGGTGAGAGGATACATGGATATACCAGGATAGTGACTACGCTAAGTATGTCCTGACTGGATATTTGCTAAGTGTCGGGCGATGGCCGACAGTGCTCTACTGTAGGGATATGGATATAGATAAAGGATTTTTCCTCTCACAATAGTGCCTGTTACCAGGTTTTCACCAGTTGCTTTTATTGTACCTTTTTTTTTTCTTTTTCTTTTTCTTTTTTTTTTTTCATGCATTAGACTACTCAAGTGTAGTGTTTCTTCAGATGAATGCTATTAGTTGGTTCGTCGAGCACATCTCCTTCTAAAGTTGTAAGCTGATAAGCACCTAATCCATAGACTGATATGATGACATAGGGACCCAACCAGTTAGGTTCAAATTTCCCTTTCTTTTCTCGATCTTGCTAATTTCTTGGATTTTCATGGAGGACTAGGTTGCCAACTTTGAAGTTGCGAGGGATGACCTTGTGATTGTAGCTTCTGCACATGCGTTGCTGATATGCTTTAAGATGAGTGTAAGCATGCTGACGTCTTTCATCTGATAGTTCTAGTTCTTGCAATCGGTTGACTCGATACTCTTCATCTAGAATTAAGCCTTTTAGAGAGACTCTGAGAGATGGAATTTCTACCTCCAGTGGTAAAATAGCTTCCGATCCATGGACCAATGAGAAAGGTGTGGCTCCTGTAGGTGTACGGATGCTAGTTTTGTATGCCCAAAGTGCTGGATTGAGTTGTACATGCCAATTTTTGCCTGCATCATTTACTGTTTTCTTGAGGATTTTCAATATTGTTTTGTTGGATGCTTCTTCTTGACCATTCCCCTGGGGGTAGTATGGCGTAGAGAACCAATGTTGTATTTTGAATTATTCACATAGTTCTCGGACATCTTGGTTTTTGAATGGTCATCTATTATCGGTGATGATGGAACTTGGAATACCATATCTGCAGATTAGATAGTTCAGGATAAAAGAGGCAATTTGTTTTCCAGTTACTGTGGTCATGGGGACTGCTTCTATCCACTTGGTAAAGTATTCTGTTGCAGTTATAATGAACTTGTGTCCATTTGAAGATGAAGGATGAATTTTGCCGACCAAGTCTAGTCCCCATTAACAAAAGGGCCAGGATGTTGTAAATGGTTGTAGTTCCTGTGCTAGTGCATGTATCAGATTGCCATGGATCTGACACTTAGGACACTTCTTGGTGAAGTGGTAAGAATCTTTTTCCATTGTAGGCTAGTAGTATCCCATCCTTAGAAGCTTTTTAGCAAGAGTAGTTCCACTTGAATGTGTGCCACAAATACCTTTGTGAAGCTTGTGTAAAGCGGAATCAAATTCATTATGATCAAGGCAACAAAGAAGAGTACCATCTAGACCTCGACGGTACAAAGTATCAGCGGTAAGGGTATAATGGGCGGCTTGTCGGATAAAATTACGTTTTTGGTTACGGGATAAGTCAATGGGTAGGATGTTGTTCTTTAGATAATCATATATCAGTCCATACAAAGGAGAATCTGAACCGGTCAAGGCATAGATAACATGGGATTTAGAGTGGTCATAGGCTGGGGAGAACAGTTGCTCTACCAGAAACTCGTAACAACTCTGCTACTTTGGAATTTGTAGTAATGAAGCGATAGTAGCCATGGCATTGGTTGCTTTGTTGTTCAACCTTGGTATTTGCTCGAAGGTGCTGTGTACAAAATATTGTTTGAAGTCATCCACCATTCTCTTGTAGGGTAGTAGCTTGTCATCCTTTGTCTGATAGTTGTTGATTTGATTGATGACTAGTTGTGAATCTCCATAGACCATTAACTCTGTGATTTTCTATTCTACAACCATTTTGATGCCTATAACCAATGCCTCATATTCAACCACATTATTTGTGCATGGGAACATAAGCCGATATGATCTTGGTATAGTGTGTCCTTCAGGAGTGATGAAGAGAATGCCAGCACCTGAACCATGTTGGGTGTAGAATCCGTCAAAGTATAGGGTCCTTTGTGTGGTAGAAATAGCAAGAACGTCCCTGTCCGGAAATTCAATCTCCATAGTTTGTTTTCATGGTAGCGGTGCTTCAGCTAGTTGATCTGCAATTGCTTGCCCTTTGATAGCTCTTCGTTCTGTGTAGTGGATGTCAAATTCACTGAGAATCATGACCCATTTAGCCAACCGGCCGGTAAGAGCTGCCTTACTAAGTAGATATATGAGAGGATCAATTTTTGCCACTAGCTTAATTATGTGTGCTAGCATATAATGTTGAAACTTTTGAGATGCGAAGACTACTGTTAGACAAGCCTTCTCAATGAATGTATAGTTGAGTTCATAGCCATTCAATGTCCTGCTGATGTAGTACATGGCTTGTTCCTTTCCTTATTGATCTTCTTGTGCCAACAGTGCCCCCAGTGATATATCTGTTGTTGAAATGTATAGAATAAGGGGCTTTCCTGCTACCGGTGGTACTAGAACTGGTGGGTTCATCAGATACTATTTGATTTGATAAAAAGATTCTGCACATTTGGCTTCCCATCTGAAAAGTACATTCTTATGGAGCAAATGATTGAATGGTAGGCTTTTATCATCTAGTTGAGCAATGAATCGCCTGATTGATTGGAGTCATCCTTGTAGAGATCTGAGCTGACTGATATTCTTTGGTGGTGGCATCTCCATAATGGCTTGTACCTTTGCTGGATCCACTTCAATACCTTTAGCTGAGACGATGTAGCCCAGTAACTTCCCTGATGTAACCTCAAAGACACACTTCTTAGGGTTGAGCCTGATTTGGAATTTCTCTAATCGATCAAAGATCTTTGTCAGGACGCTGAGGTGTTCTGCTCTGATGAAGGATTTAGCTAGTAAATCATCCACATAGTCTTCCATGAAGGTATGCATCATGTCATGGAAGATTGTTGTCATTGCTCGTTGATAAGTAGCCCCTGCATTCTTTAAGCCAAAAGGCATAACATTCCAACAGTATGTTCCCTAAGGACAGTTAAACATTATTTTATCTTGATCCTCTGGAGCTATTTTTATTTGATTATAGCCTGAAAAACCGTCCATTAGTGAGAGCATTGCATGGCCCGCTATGAGGTCTACAATTATGTCGATACTAGGTAAAGGAAAGTCATCCTTTGGACAGACTTTGTTGACATCTCTGAAATTAGTGCAGATCTTGATACTGCCGTTTGGTTTTGATACTGGTACTATGTTGGAAATCCATTCTGCATAGTCGATGGGTCGAATGAATCCTACATCTAATAGTTTCTTTAGTTCAGCCTTGACCATGAGTGCCACACGTGGATTCATCTTTCGTGGTTTTTGCTTGACTGGCTTAACTCTTGGAGAGATGGATAAGTGATGCATGATCAAGTGTGGATCAATTCCGGGCATATCTGCATATGACCAAGCAAAGTTAATTTGCTTTTCTTTAAAAAAAGATGAGAAATGTTGATCTTTCCTCCCCTGTCAAAGATTCTGCCAGGTGTATGTTTTTGGCTGCTTTTGTGGTACCAATGTTGATTGATTGAGTGGGCTCAATCAATATGGGTGATTGCTCATGAAAATGTTCTAGAAGAGTCTCAAGTCTCCCATCTTTAGGTGCCTTAAAAAGGTTTTCAACCTTAGATGCGTCCTTTATTTTTACTTTTTTGTGATCTAGAGCTGCCATTGATTGTTTTTCAACATCAGATCTTTTATTTGGTTCATCTTTGCGACTGAGAGACTTGGCACTCCCTGGTTTGCAGACATTGTTACTTCGTTCACTAGTAGAGTCTGTTTCCGGGTTAACGGTACATAGGTAGTGGATAATAGATTCATCGTTTGGGAAAATTGGTATATCATGTATTTCGGGTTCGTCCCAGTCAATAAGGTCGGGAAAGACAAGCGGTAAGGAATCGTTTGGTGGATCAAGTTTTGCTACTGTAAGCATCAAGACAGAGGTTTCATCGTGATTGGACTTGGTTTCAAAGACGTCAAGGATTTCGTCGAGGTCTTCAATGGTATCATCTTCCATATAGACTTGTTCATAATTTTTATGTTCGCTTTCCTTGGCATCATAGATATTCTGTGGTCCAAATTCAGGTAGTCTATCTTCTGCGTTATGCTCTTCTTGAGAAAGGGATATGGAGCCAGTATTGTCAGTGATATCTCCAATAGCGTTTGAGCAGCTACCCCATTCATATTCATTGGAATCAGTCTCTGAGTTATCATCCCAAATTTTATCCGTGCTGTAAATAGGTATGTTATATGGTGAAAATAGATCTTTGATGATGGATACCAATTTGATAGTTTTTGCTAATTTTGTGTCGGATCCTGCTTCTACTTTTTGTATTTGTTCATAGACTGTGCCTCTTTTAGGAGATGATTCTGTTTGGTTTTGAGATATTGGTGTTTGAATATGAGCTACTATCGCAGATATGGCCTTCTTATGAATGAGGAGCTTTCCCTAATGTTGCTTTTGTTCTTGATGTTCACGTGCCTTGCGGATTGTTTCTGCTAACTCAAATAGTGCTTCTTGTCAGGATTCTTCTTTGTACTTCTTCTTTACTTTCCATTGAGGTTTTGGAGTTATGCGTGGTATCTTTCTCAATAGGAAAGTGAGCTTACAACCCAATCATGTTTTGTCTCTACTGAGCTATGAAGGAAGGTCTATGGGTTCAGTGACTCCTTTGCGTTTTCCAATAGGTCCTTTACCATCATATCCCATTTTTTGCATGATTAAGTAGCCCTTTCCATATAAGCGTGTTGGTAGAACTATGTCCAAAGTAGCTGCTCTGTTATCTTCTTCCTCATCTTTGTATAACCAGCTAAGAATGTCCTTCTCTTCTGATTCAAGTGCTAGAGTGCCTAGTTGGATGAAGGTACCATCAAATTTGGTGACAGACTGAGTTACCTGATGAGTTGATGTTGTGGGTAATCCATGAGATCTGGGTGATGTTGGTAAGCTGGCCAAACACATGGGTTCCAAAGAGTATTCGCCCATACCTTGTTCTCTGATTTGCATTTTCTGCTTGAAATCTCTAGGTAACGATTCGGGCGTTGCCTTCTGTAGATCTGATGTTGGGGATTTATGTTTTTCCCTATTATGGGGAACCAAACTGTTCTGGGCTGCCCCCATTGCATTACAATGTTGAAATGGATTGTGATTAGCAGATATAGAGACCTCTTGTCTGTTATAGGGAAATTTGACACACTAGTGATATATAGAAGGCACTGCTTGCATTTCATGTATCCAAGGTCGACCTAATAAAATATTGTAGGTGAGGTCTATTTCTAAGACCTGACACATAGTTTCCTTTTGCACTGGTCCAACTTGTATGGGTAACATCACGGTTCCTTTAGATGACCTTTCCTCATCATCATATGCCTTTATGGTAATCTTTTTACGTGGATCAATAGACTCCTCTGAGAAGCCTAATGCACGGAGAAGTTTTAAAGTACATATATTAAGTCTAGCTCCTCCATCTATCAATACTCTTTTTACTCGGTGTTTATAAACGATGACTTCAATATGGAGGGGAGTGTTATGCGGATGACTTAAGGAAGTATTATCATGCTCTGAGAAGGTGGGATTATGAGGCCCTGTCATATGAGCGACCATGGCTTGGAATTTGTTCGTATCCAGATCTTGAGGTACATTAGTTTCCAATAGCGCTTGTTCCAATATGTCTTTGTGATTTGGCGACAATTTCAACAATTCTAGTATAGATATTTGAGCAGGAGTTTTGCATAGTTTGTTGACTAAATCATATTGGATTTTTGGTGTAGTGGTTGCAGACGATGTATGTCCCTTCAAGATATATTTCTGAGCTCTGGTTGTTACATTAACAGATTCATGATCATGCTGGTCTCGGATTGTGATGACATTCACATGATGCTCTTCAGCTAATATGTGATTGATGGTGTTATTGTAGATGTGGTTGATATGAGATCCACGTGTATCGTTTGAGGTTGAAGCTCCATCTTTGTTGTAGTTTGGAAGAGGATTTTTAAAGGCTCTGTGGTCACCATTTGTTTTGAGACCATCCACCGTTAAATCACCTCGATCAATCATGTCCTAAACAATGTTTTTCAATCTCATGCAATCGTTCGTCCGATGACCTTTGTTGTGATGAAAATCACAAAAGTGTGAGTCATTCCGCCAAGGTGGTTTGATTTGGGGTTCATAGTTGCTGATTGCAGGCAAAGAGATAATCTTGTTTGCCAGGAGCTCTCTGAATGATGACTCTAGTGATTGTCCCAGTGGTGTGAATACATGTTTTTGGAAATTGTTGGTGTCATCGTGCGAATTGTTATTAGGTCCTTAATTTGTGGTTTTGTTTTGAGTATCGTTGGTGTTGTTTGCGTTGTGTTAGCACCTTTAGGAATTTTTGTAGCTTGAGGATTTTTGGATAATGTGAACACTGGTTGCTTAGATTTTGGATCATGCGATTCATTGCTGCCTTCGTTTTTGTTTCGAGTCCAGAATCGAGACTTGTCTAAGTTGTTGTTGTTTTGGTTATTGTAGTTTGATGAATTTGTTCCTTCTTTGAAGAATTTGAGCGTTCCCTTTTTGACACGTGCCTCTTCTACTTGAATGTCATTTTCAATCAATTTAGCAAAAGATGGTATGCATTGGATTTTGAGCCTGTAACTCATCTCACCATTCAAGTTGTCTATGAAAATTTCCATTTTCTCCTTTTCAGGAATGTCTCGAGGATATCGTGAAACCATACATCGCCAACGTTGAAGGAATATCATAAATGTTTCATTATTTTTCTTTTTATTGTTGCAGACGTCTAGCATGGTTATAACATGTTGAATGTTATAGGAATATTGTGTTATGAATTTGTTGACCAATTCATCAAATGATCTGACAGGAGGTGTAATTTTGGATAACCATTCCATTGTTTGTCCTCCCAAGCTTCTTGGGAATAACCTCATCAGATAGGTGTCATCATAAGAAAATTCAAGACTCATTATATAGAATTCTCTGACATGATCATGGGGATCACTTTTTTCATCATACTTGTCAAATTTAGGTATGTCTGAGTTTGGAGGAAAAGGGATCATGTACAATCTTCTATCAAAGGGATAAGGACAGATTTCGTTTAATGAGTACCGCACCGTCGTCCCTTGTTGCATGTCTTGCATTTGTCTTTGTAACATTTGCATTTGTTGAGTAAGGGCAACCAAACACGTATTGTTTTGTCGAGGGAAGAGCTCTTCCCTTGCATTGATCCTGGGTTGAAGCGATGTATGGAACGGTATGTTTTGCTCGGGGATGTTTTATCTTGGTGTATGTTGTTCCGGTATGTTTTGTTGGGGGATACTTGTTCAGGGTCGCGTGCTTCCCCTTCTCATTGTCATTCTTGATATTTGTAATGTTGAGGCCTCGTTCTAAACATATTTGCATCAAAGTCTTCAGGGAGTTTGACTCCTTTGCTTGTGAGCATGAGCAAGTATTTTTCCTTGTCATTTTCCATGAGCCTTTCTACAAGTTTTTGGAATGAAGCACTTTCTTGGTATTCCTGAAGAAGTTCTTCAAAAATTTCAGTATCCTCTAGGTGTGGACCTTCAAAAGGATTTGATAACCTTCGGTTCATACTGGATTCTGCTTGTGCCTCGCTTTGTTTGTTTTGAGAGCGAGTAACAGGCAT
This sequence comes from Cryptomeria japonica, assembly GCF_030272615.1. NCBI lineage: Eukaryota > Viridiplantae > Streptophyta > Pinopsida > Cupressales > Cupressaceae > Cryptomeria > Cryptomeria japonica. The sequence goes on from NC_081410.1 coordinate 147,524,034, forward strand.
TTTAGTAGAAACTTTCTGTGACGAAGGGGACAAAATCCTCTTCGATATGTTGCTCGGGAGTTGGTGGTTCAAGTCGAGGTGTATTGTAAGTGATGCACTTGTCAGGAAAGAATGTCAGATTGATCTTTTCTCCACGGTTTATGATTTGATTAAATGCAGATTTTTGATAATATGCCCTAGTCTTTAAAGGCTCTTTATCAAATTCGTTGGATTTGTTTTGGATATAAAGTTTGACATGATGAAGGAATGTTCGATGAGATTTGAAGAGTTGACGATTGATGTATAAAAATTTGTTTCTCTTGATAAATTTGAAAAAACTTGGTTGTTGTTTCTTCAACGTGGTGTTACGATAAATATTATTTCTTTTCAGAATATGGGGATTAGTCATGCATAAGTGATCAATGGTTTCCTTTGAATGGTTTTGGATTCAGTTGATCTTGCTTTGAAAACTCAAATTTTATTTTATCAAAGTGAAGGTTTAGATGCCCCTTCACGACAAAGCGTGTCAAATGATATGGATAAAGTCTCCCGATATGGAAACTTGATTTGACAACCTGAGGTTTTAAACAGCTGTTTTTGAGATAAAATCTGTGAGATGATAAAGGACCCTTTTGTCACTTGTGACGATGTTTCCTGATTTTGATAGGATAGATATGTTTTATCACGCAACTAGTTTTAGATTTTTTTACAACTTTTGTTTGACACAAATTTTGCTTAAGAAATAGTTTTTAAAGCTCTATTTTCGCTACTCTGTTTTGATGAAAAACGATGTTGATGAAAAGAGGTTTTCAAAAATGTTTTTTGAGTTTTCACAATTCTTCACTGTTTTGCCCCCTGTTTTTCTGGGTTTGGTCACACCCTAAAACAGAGACAAGATGCGCTACTAAAATTTCTTCACGCGCTAAATAAAAGGCCACACGCATTAAGCTGCCCCCAACTACGCGCTAAATGTTTGGACTGCTAAAATTTATTTTCTGTCTGGCTCGAAAAGTTATGCGCTAATATGGGTCTATTATGCGCTAACTTTTAAACTTTATGCGCTATTGTTTGACTCCTACGCGCTAAGCTGATGCTCTAATGCGCTAGGTTGTTTTTCGGACGTGCTGACTGTTTAATGTTGTTTTGAAATTTTACGTAAAATGTTACTGTTTTAACCGAAAGCGCTAACTGGATACCTTGATGCGCTAACAAATGTACCACATGCGCTAAGAAGTTGCTCTCATGCACTAGACTGTCCTGATATTTTCCTTTGGTTGGTTTTTGACAATTTTTGGATTTTTGTTATGAGTTTTTTAGTTTTGATGGATGATTTTTTGAAGTATTAAATGCAAGCATAGCACCAAAGAGACAACCATTTTGCTTAATCTAACAAAAAGTGTATGTTCTGCGAGGATGTGTTTAAATCCCCAATGTTTTAACAGGTTTGGATACAAATAATACACTTCAAGAAGACTCTTTGTTCAAAGGTCATAAGTAACATCATAGCCCACTAGTCTCGATACTCCGTCAGCTCAAACAACCGTGTCACCCCCTAGAGGGCACCCATTTTTTTGCCATTTGCCAGAAATTAACTCAAAGTGAATTGCTTCACAATTGAGTAGTTATCTTGGGAGATATATGGTGAGCGATCTTGGGAGCGGATTCTCCCCACCCTTGCACTATGATATTACAAATGTCTGGTTACTGACTTGGCTCAAGGTTTCTATTTATATGGTTTGTAATTAGGCTTCCTGTTCGGCCGTCAGTGATAAACTCCCTCGGGAGGCTTCCCAACCTTTAGAACAAAGGTTTTACGTATCTCAAGGATACTAGGGGAAGGCTATCGTTGCGCGCAATTGTTGAAAAGGACTTTCATCACTTTCCACTTTTGATTATAGTGGGTTGGAACACTTGGCATCAAAGTCATTTCCCACTTAGGTCGTTCCCTTCACACCGGCCATAAATGGCTTTAAGAGTTGATTTCAACCCCTCAGGAAAGCAAGCTTGCTAAAGGTTGTATAATACTTGAAGTACAGAAAGTTTAAGAGTGGTTTGGCTTTTTGATCACCCAGTTAAGGGGAGAGCATATACCTTCCACTTTCGAGACAAGGCAAATAAGGTTCTTTTTAGCCTTAAAGACAATGATTTGCTAACTTCCACTTGGAGGTGTTGCTCCACAAAAGCATGGTGTTTATTTTATTTCCCCAAATCGGTAATTATCTAATCTAGGAAAAGAACCGAGTCAACAAAGAAAAACTTTGATTTGGTCAACAAAAGAAAATCGGCAACAAGGGGAATAACGTCCCTCTTTGATTGTAACAAAAAAATTTAAATGTAGTTCTTTCCTTTGCAAAAATTTAAAATGAATCCTTTTATACACCAAAGGATGGTGAGGTTCTTTTTAAAACTACTTTCGCAAAAAAAAAAAGTTTGTATTGTTCTTTTTAGAGCCCAAAATAAAGTTTTTCTCCTATGAAAGCAAGAAATTTTTTGATTGTGGTTCTTTTTATAGCCCAAAAATAAAGTGAGTTCAATTTTAAGAAAAAGAAGTTTAAATTTTAAACTAACTTAACTAAGTTAGTAAAAACTCTAACTATCTTAATAATCTTAAGACTAAGCTCCTATCTACAATAAAATCATCAGAATCCTGCAAAATAACAAGTGAAAAACATTAGATAACTGGTGGACTTCAACAAGTCTAATTTTATCCTCGGTTAAAGATTTTATTTTTCTTATCTTTGTCTGTCTACGATGCGCTATAGAACAAACTGTATGCGCTACAAAACAACAGTGATGTGCTATACTATTTTCAGGATGCGCTACTCTATGTTCTGGAGGCGCTACTCTATGTTCTGGAGGCGCTGCTCCGTTTTTCTCCTGCACTAAGACCTACAGGAAAATATTAGTATTATGATGCGCTAAGTTAAAGATGTCACGCGCTACAAGATGGACCCAACGCACTGAACAGTAAGCAGGATGCGCTAGACTATTAACCAGATGCGCTAGGGAATGTTTCCCACGCGCTGATTCTTATTTCCCGCGGACCTGTGAAAATGGTTAAATTCAAAAATCGATTTGATATATGGGGTAATGCCCCACGGTGGGCACTAGAAATGTATGCGGGAAAAGCGGGTCGATAGAACTCAAAATGTGAAAAACAGAGCTCTAGGGAGCCTTGCTCACACATCCACAAGACTTCTTGGTGCAAGCTATGGAGTCATGAAGTATGGCTCAGCTTCCCAAGGATGGTTCCATGGTTCTCTATCTCACAAGGTCCCTCAAACCAATGTTTTTGCTCTCAGATCACTAAGCAAAATGGTTTAGGGATGATAAATGCAAGAATGAGGGATGCTTTTGTTGATTTTAAGATCAAATGCATCCCAAACTTTGCATGATTCTATAAATGCAATAAACTAGTTATAAGATGACAAGATTAGTAAACAAGACAATCCTAGCATGCTATATTAGTCTATGATTAAGCTAAATGATGAGGAACATACTCTAAACATGCATATTTAGATTAATTCTTATTTAAAAGAGAGGGTAAACGATGAGCATAAATGATATATGAAAGCTTGAATGGATTTTAGTATAAGTGATGCTAAAGACTTGGATTCTTTAAAATGGAGGAATGAGAGCTCTATTTATAGCAAAAACAAGGCAATGGATGGTCTGGATTGAAAGAGTTAATCAAGGGTTGAGTTTGAAAGTTGGGAATCCATGTTTGCAATTGGCACCAATGAAATGGTGACAATTGTCAACATAAGGTTGGTTGAGAGGAGATGTAAGAAGCATTAAATGCTTGAGAAGACCTCATGGTTACCCTAGGGGTTAAGGGTTAAGGTTAAGTTAAGATTACCCATTGGATAAAGCTTTTATCCAAATGATAAATTCTTGTGCAAATGATTAAGGATAACCATGGTCAAAGCAAAAAATGTTTGATGTGACCCTTGGGTTACATGGAGGTTGAATTTAGGAAAATTCTTTAACCATGCTAGAGGGTTGAGTTAACCATTAATGGTTATGAAGACTTTGGGGACAAATTTGTAAGAGTCCTTCCAAATTTGGGGGTATTCAACAAGTTAGCTTGTTGAATGGATAAAGGCTTTAATGCCTTTAGAAGACTTTACTCCAAATTTGAGAAGTGACCTCCTCAAATTTAGGGAAAAGGGATAATGGATGGGTTTGAGTTAATTAATTAGGATTAGATGGATTCTAGAAGAAATTAGGAAGAGGGTTAGGATGCAAGTGGGAGGTGTAGGATTTTGTAAGTGGATGAAGGGATAATGGGTTTTAATTGAATTTAATTCAATTTGGTTGCAATTAAATAAATTAGATTTATTTAATTTAGGATAACTATTTTAATTAAATTTGAATTTAATTAAAAAGTGGATAGGGGCTTTAATTGAATAAAATGAATTTATTCTATTAAATGGTAAAAGAGGTATAGTGAATTTAATTAAGTAATTTACTTAATTAAATAGAGGAATACGGGTAATTTAATTAAATTGGATTCAATTAAATAGAGAAATGAACATAAAATATTCATTTAGGAATATGGTCATTTTTATACGTCTACACATATAATTTTTAAGAATTTCTGACATTATTTCTACAAGAGCCCTATTGAATTTATTCAAATACTTGATAGTGGCTTCTTCTAGAGTCCTCTAAAAATCATCATCGCGCTCATCGTATAATTCAAAGAGTGGTTTGAGATTACCATCTACGTTGACTGCTTTCTCCACATCTCTCACTGACATACTAGATTGCTCAAATTTAGTTTTTGTATTCTTGTTGGGCTTCTCATCACCAGAGGGCTTGTCCTTAGTGACTTTGGATGCCTTGGTGCCCTTTTGCTTGATTTCCTTCACTTCTTCATCTGACTCGGTCTCCTCGTCATCCTTTACCATCACAAATCTTACTTTCTTCCTCTTCTCACCCTTGGCAGATGGCTTAGATGGAGATTTTATTGTGTTGGCTACCTTTTGAAAACTGGAGGAAGGTGTAGAGCTCCTTGTTTTCTTTGGCTTGGGAGCAAAGACTTCCGCTTTGGCCTTCTTCTCCTTGACAAGCTCCTTTGTAGATAGAATGTTTCTCTTTCTTTCTTCCCACAAAACCTCCTTAGTAATCCCCATGCTCTTTGCATATGCTTTCACTTCCTTCCTCACTTTCCTCTGGATTTCCAGGTTCTTGAACTAACTATGCAGTTTCAAGCTCAAGTCTCGGAATAAGTTCCAAATATCTCTTTAGAAGGATCTATCAACTTGCTTAATAAATGTTGAGCATGTAGCTCCAATATGTTCTCATCTACCTCATACCCCATGGGCATGATCCATACAGTTTTGGGCTCAACTGCTTCCATCAGACATTGGTCATTATCCACCATGAAGCAAATTGTGTCCTGATACTTCTCAACAACGGTCTTGGGGATTCTCTCCCTTTCATGCATTTTACTCTGAGAGTTCTTGAAATAACCCCATAAAATAGCTTTCCAGACCTTAGTATCACCAACATTGTATAATAGTTCTCTAACTTGTACTCCCACAAGTCTGTCATAAGCCCATTGGACTTGTCCAACTCCTGGAACTTCATTCGTGAAATAAAAGAATAGAAACATGATTAGAGTTCTATACTTGAATGGATGTTTCTTGTCTTGCCTGATTTTAGCTAGTTTCTTCATTAACTCACTTCATAGCAACTCACATAGATCATACATCTTATTCTCCTGAACCATCTTATAAGCAACATATATTATTGTTTCAAATATAGAGTTATCTCAACTGGAGTAGTATATCTTATATCCATTCACCATTGAAGCAAATCTAACATCATACTCCAAAATGTCATTAATTGTCATGGCTATTTTGTTGAACTTCAAACCGGTTGTGTCTATGACAATTTGGTTCTTCACCAACTTCAATGAGGGCATCTCATCGATTGAACACAAACTTGTTATGGCCCAAATATCATTCTTGGTGATCTTGAAAGGCTTGTTTAACCACATGAACTCATCATGCATTATGCTAAGCACATATCAGACCCACTCGTTTTCAACGAACATCGAAAATTTGACAAGCTGCACAAAACCCTTATCCTCCAATACATGGAATTCCAGTTTTAGCTCGAAATTCCTATCAATCAACTAATCATTGTAAAGATTCAACAGATGAGAGCTTCCCAACTCCTCGAGGTTGTAGTGAGTGTAAACCCTAATATCCTCAATGTGTAAAACACCATGTCAAACCGATAAAAATGCACTCTTCAAATCATCTTCCATGGAAATAAATGGGTGTTTTTTAAAAATATGGCTGAGCTCTCTCAGTGATATCTATGACTAGTGGGGTTGTAGTTCCAGAGGCATCCATTTCAAAAATTTCAAACTTCAAACTCAAGAAAGGTTTCACGAAAAAATACCTTGACCGTCGGATTAGGTTTTCACTCGAGAAATCTCTTTCACGCTTTGATCTTCTTGGATAATCTTCTCATAGAGCGCTCTCCTCTTCTTCTTTGGAATGCAAAGTGAAAAATGAAAGGAAAAATGGCTTTTTATTGTTTGCTTATCTAACATTTAGGGTGCATTAAATGTGTTTAGCCCTAAACCTTTCAGATGCTCAACTTTTATAAATAGATCACAAGGAATCATCTACGGATCTTCATTATTGTTTAGATTCTTCCGGAGATCATCTCACATCATCTGTAATACCCCGTCACAACATCTTCTAGCCCGTTAGATTCAAGTATTATCTGCTTTAGGGGTGCATAAGATTTTCATGAAAACTCCCCCTAGGCTGGAGGCCTTAAATCAACTCCCGAAGGAATTTACAGTACCGGATTCGGGTGCAGATCCAATCCTTCCATCTGAATCACTCTTCTTAACCCATGTCTTCTTCAATTGATCTTAGATCTCCTCCACTTTTGCTTTCCCTTTTACATTTGCCTGCACATTCTTATTTTTGTCTGTCGGACCATTCTATTCATATTTTTGTTTTTGCCGAATCTTGCAATGTGACCAGATTTGTTGCAATTGTAGCATACAACACTTCCTTGTCTAGGCCTGAAATTCCCTTGATTTCCTCTTGATTTGTACTTATTAGCAACATGTCCAACCTAACACATGCATAACATCTAGTTTTCCTTCTATTTTGAAAGTTATTCATCATACTTCTACATTCATTTGACTTATGTCCATACTTGTTGCATTTAAAACATTGACTGGAGAAAGATGTACCATTCTGAATCATTCTATTTCTGCATTGACTAGCCATATGACCAAATTTATTGTAAATTAAATAGTTACCATTGAACTCATGAGCATTAGGTTGCCTTATTGGAGACCTTTTAGCTTGTGTTCTTCTGATGTTGAGACTTAGGATTGCTTTGACCAAATCCAGAGCTTTTACCTTTCTCAAATCCAAGTCCTCACTTGTCATCCTCACTCTTTTGACTTTCAAGCATCTCATTAAGTTTGGATGAACTAATCCCGAATTTCCTCGTGTACTCGTTTGCAGCTTCAAGTTCATATCTAAGAAGAAGAATCTGCTTTCCAAGATCTTCCTCGTGTTGTCTTGATTCTTGTAGGTCAAGATTCAGTTGGCCATTCTCGCAATCAAGTTTGTAGCATTCAGATCATATTTATCTCTCAATAACTAAGCAAGATTCTCCTCATTCTTCTTTATTTCCTCAATACCCTTTGTCAATTTCATCACAATAGATTCTATCTCATTCTTCGGAACTGCAATATCTCTAGCAAGTTTCTCACATTATTTTATCTTCTCTTTCAAGGCTTGGTCATCAATGATTTGGCTTTCTTTCTCCTTTAGCTTATCAAAAAGTTCCTTTCTCTTCTTTCTTGACTTGTTCAACTAATCTTTTTGTTGGCCCAGTTTGTCATTACATCAAAAGACCGCTTTATCAACGCTCGATACAAACTATAGAGATATGGATCACATGGGAGGCAATCAATCCCCTTTCACTGATCCTGAGGGGAGTGCTAACCATTTTCCAACAATCTCCCCCTCGGCATTACCCAAGTGGATTCGAACCCATGGCCCAACGCTCTAATACCATTTGTTGGCCTAGTTTGTCGTTGCGTCAAAAGACTGATTTATCAATGCCCAATACAAACTATAGAGATATGGATCACATAGGAGGTGATTAGTCCCTTGTCACTAATCCCAAGGGGAGCATTGACCATTTTCCAACACTTTCAATGACTGGATGAAGTTCTTGACATCCTTAAGATTTGCTTTCATCTGTCGGACCTCAGCTTGGGATTGATCAAGGTCCTCAAGTGCCATAATAAGCTGATGTTGAAGACTACCAGAATCCATTTAATCACCTTCCCGGATCCTTCTCAAGTTGTTAGGCTTCTTTCGAGGAACTAGGCTCTTATACCAGTTGTTGGAATCAAGGAACACTAAGAGGGGGGGGGGGGGGGGGGAGGCAGGTGAATCAGTGTTCTGCAATTTTTAACTTTATTAACTTGTTCTTTCAACCACTTAATGCAAATGAACAAAACAAAGATGCAAAAACATAAAGTAATCAACAACAACACCATAACACCAAGATTTTGTAAATGGAAAACCTAGTTAAGGGAAAAACCATGGTGGGAATGAGACCCACAATATAAGTATACCTTGTAGAAGTATAAAAATATTTCATTGGAAATGCACATACATTCAGGCACACTGCCTAGAGCTCACTGCTCAAAATATCAAGGGCTATAACCCTACGAAGACTCGCTGTCTTACAATATATTTTACAAAAGATAATTGGAATCTCTAAACTGAAAAATAGCATCTACAAATGCCAAATTATAGTTCTGGTTAAGCACAAAACACTTAATCTCACACTGCTCTGTTATACTACTTTGTCATGCTGATATGCAATATTCCAAAGAATAAATTCTTCACTTGCGCACGTGAAAGTGCACACAATTGACCACAAACACTTTCCACACATCCACCGATATCCAAAATGATCATATTCATCTATCTTATATATCCACAACATGAAATTAGGTCTTCTACATGTCGGCTTCAAGAACACATAACATATAATGAAACGTGCATACATAGTCGGCTCAATCTGAACTCCAATGCATATGTAGACCAAAAATAATTGTCCATACACTTCCAATATATTGTTTAAAAATTCTCAATCACAAAAACAACCACTGAAATTACTCCATCAATTCCGCACAACAATCAACTAATCAAAATGACCATACCACACTATTCAACCCAAAAACTTGTACATCGGATCTTCTAACTCACACAAAAATCATCATCGGAGGTTAAGATTTTGAAATAATGTACTCTGGACATCTAACTATCTTCCTCTGACTCTGCAACACAAAATATTCAACCGAAATGAAATGCCAACCAAAATATTGTATTTTGTCGGATGCACCGTTCTAACTCACTAGACTTAACCAAATCTTCATTATGACTTCCGATAGGATCAAATCACACACTGCAGATAGGATCTCTGACTAGAGTTGCCATAAATGAAAAAATCTAACGCCCTATGCAGTGTCTCTTGCCAACAAAAGAAACATGCAGTTGGATTCGCATCAGGTTCACCAAATTGTGTAGGACTAAAATGGAATCAAGTGAATGAGGAACTAATCCCACTCTCATTCACACATTAGAATACAACTGCTCCTAAGGAGATGATTCACTTTGAATTCTTTATGTGATAGAGAGTCAAGGAATATCTTTAGGGTTTTTATTCCTTTGTTTTTGTGAAGAGGAGATGAGCTAAATGCAATCAAATGACAAACTATTATAAGGAGATGAACAATATTGATAACATAAACTAAAATAACAAAAAATGTAGAATTGAGACTAAGACACAAGCTTCAGAATAGGGAATGAAATTCAGATGTGCACCTGTCACCAAAAATTGAGTTGAATTGAGTTGGACAAGGGCGCTAGGTGCTCTGGTCTCTAAAACTATACTGAGTCAATCTTCTGGAATCTGTAACCTGAAGTCCTAAGATACTGAACTACCACAAAATCACTAGAGCATTGGGCACTCTGGTCCTAGGGATCAGGGACCTCCTTCTGGATTTAGACCTGCACTTGCAGTCTTTAGCTTTCCCAAAGATCACAACTTTGTTAGATCTCTATACTTGTACCTACAACATGAAAAGTGGTGTTTGGGTGGCTATATAGGGGTTTGCCTTGGTCAAACCCCTTGGTTTGGTGATTTCCACCTCCATAAATAGAAAATGAAATGTTGAAATGTGTGTGTGTCCTAGAATCTCATGTGTCTACAAGATTGTAACGAGCTAGAATTCAAAATTTAGAGTTCTACCCTATGTTGGGTACAAACCCTAAATATAAATGAGAATGCTTTAAATAAAAAATGTAATAATGGATCTAAAGCAATAATTTAAATCTAAAAACAAATATTGTGAAACTCATATAAAAATATGAAAATAACATGAAACCATACCAAACCATAAGGGATAGGTACAAGCCAATCAACAATCAGTGATCTCTTGTTATTCTTTAATATCTTCAAAGCTTCAATTGATGAAAAAGACTTGATAGATGCTTGATTTGTTCATTCAATACTTCACATAACCTGCACTTTCACTTCACAAGAGGCTCTTTCAATTGCTAGAGTTGTTGGATCCTTCAACGAGGAAAGGCTATATATACGAAACCCTAACTTTGTTTTTGATCAAACGCTGAGCTAGAATTGATATATTTTCATACGAAATTGGATCTAAACATTATAATACCACTAAAACATGGTCCCAAAATTCGGGGAAAAAAAGAGGGGACCAAAATGCCACGCTCTGGTACAGTCAAATTTTTTTCAAATTTTTAGAGATGCATGATATCGCGAGTACAAAGTCCATTCCAGATCAATGCAACAATTTGAGGTGTTTAAATATGTGAAATCGAGCTTTAAAGGTTGAAATAGGAGTTAATCAAGGTTTTGATGATTTGGTTGATTAAAAAGGATAACATAGAAAGGGGCACACTTAGGGTTAAGGGCCCAATTTTATGATGTGTGGAGTGATAAAAGAGGACTTTAGATTTAATTTAACTAATTAATTAAATGCTTAAAGGGAATTTAAAATTCAAAATGCAACACACTAAGACGGGTGCTAACCTAAGCGTCGAATTGTACCACCCAATTAAAGGTGTACAGTTTACGACACTACAAAATTATCGAATTTTGAAACCTCAATTATTAATATTATTTCTTTGTAATAACGTACTAATGAAATTTGGTGTTTGAATGAGTATGTGAGACAAGTTATTTTGATTGAGAAGGTGAGAACATTGTTGAGCCAGGGGTAACTTAGTAGTTTAAAAGTGGTCGATAGATATGGAATAATGCACACACCACATAGGGAAAATTGATTTACTGTTTTACTTTTTAAAATTGACTAATTTAAAATAAAAACCTTGGAGTATTTTATTGCAGAAAAAATGTATATTATCTTTTATGAATGGCAATTAGAAAAGCAATAGTCAAAGTATTTTGAATTTTTTTATGATTGACAAAATTTGCGTTTCCTTTGTGCAAATAAACATGTTTAAGTAAAGTTTTATTATTAATTAATAGACCATTTGAATTCAAGTTCATTTATCTCATACATAAACAAGAGTAATGGTGAAGGTAGGCGAAACTTAGAAAAGAACATTTTGGTGTTCAAATCTTATTAAATATTGATGCAAGTAGTGAAAACCATTAAGTAGGGAGTAGTAGTTATTTAAAAAATTAAAGGAGTTGCCACCACCATTAACTTTCTATTGTCTTAAAAACTTACGTTATTATTCATGCTAAGGGGAGCCTCACTATTGCCCAAAATTAGAAGGAAGAAGTAGAGATTTAAGGGGGGGAATAGGTAGAACGGGGACATTCCATATCTTTATTCTTCTCACCATAGAATCAAATAAAAAATAAGGAAAGAAACACAATTCAAACAAATTAAAAAGGAGGAGCTTGATCAGAAAGAAGAGGAAGCTCAAATGAAGATGGTGATCTAACAAATGCGGGAGAAGAATACTCAATAGGCTACCTCACACCAGGTATCTACCCTCTAATAATGTTTACCCATTTAATAGAAATCTATGTTTTCACAAATATCTTTTCTCAACATGCACTTAGCTTAATGTTTTATTCTCAAGTCATAATTTTTCCTTGAGATAGCCAAATGACCTCTGATCTCTTGGCCATATTATTGTCATTATAGAATTTTTTATCTACATGAACGTTTAAAAGATGTATTCATACATTGAATGGTCCTAGTATTGCTATATTATCCTCACAGTTTGATTTATATATTATATGCATTACTCTTGTTGACATGTAGTATAAAGAAAGAATGCAATATGTCATTTGTTTTCTCATTTATGCATGTTCCAAGCATGAATCGAATAAAAGTCTCCCTTAATGCTCATCCTTGGAATCAACCTTCAATTGTCTACTTTATTTTCTCCAAGAAAACTAAGGAGTCAATATTTGATTATCTTTATTTTCAAATACATGCTTAAATCGTCCTTCTTGGGTGCAACTTATTGATTGCATCTTATAGTTGTTTTATCTTCTCATTCTTGGATGGAACCTTTTCAAGTCTTTTATTTCCCTCTCTCAAGTTGCAATAAAGGATATTTTCTTGCACCCTTTATGTGCTCCAAAAGTTTGCATGGTTATTAGTTTGATAATATTAAGCTATGCATGCATATTAAGCTTGTTATTAAATTCCATGAGATCAATTTGCAAAGACAAACTTGGAACCGATATCAAGCATTTCATATACTCTGTACGTGCATTTAGGATTTTTGAAAGACATTTTTAGCACTTACAATCTCTTATAACCCTCTGTATATATCTAAATGTACCTTTGCCATGGGTCTAAAGTAGTAATCCACTCATACCATATCTACCTTGCATTAAATGATATCACTTTGTTGTGTTAAAGATTATTAGAAATCGACATTGTCTGATGCTCTTGTCTTACAATCTCTCTTCATAATTGACTTGCACAATAAATGATAGATGTAGGCACAAATTATTAAGGCTATTTAAATCCGTGCACCAAAAAATGTTAAATATTATCAAAAATTTATTTTGTGTTCATGCTTTTTGATATTTTCTTTTCATACCATTTTCATGTTCTCACAAGTTGAAGTTTTAGGGAGTCTTCTCCAAGACAGGTATATAATTAAGAAGCCAATAGTATCATTGCATCATCATAAATTGTAACAACTTACGTAACATAAGTACCTTGTGTTTTCCATAAACTTGACCCACCCATTATGATCTTCTCTCAATTTAAACAAGTTCTAGTTATTGAATCCTTGTTGAACTGTATGCAAACTTAATTTCAAGATAGGACAAATCAATAATTAGAATCGATAGGTACAAGCATTTATACTTTTTCCTTTCACCAAATCCTTGCTAATCATTCTTACATATTCTAAAGAGTGATACACATTAGACTTCTATCTTTTGTGGTGTAACACCTCGACAAGGAACCCTAGAGGGTATGAGAAAATTATACAAGGAATACATGGAAACATATTTGCTTTTTGTAATTAAATTTGAACATACATAACATATACACGAACAATGCTCGAACCTCAAGATTAGGTCGGCTCGTAGCTTACTGACTATGCACAAGTGGAATACTAAACACTCTAAACATTAAATGAGCAAGGAGAAATTTCTCCCAAACCCTATTACAAGTTCTAAGAGGATTTTAGGATCACACATGACCATTCCCAAAATTTCCAAGTTCAATTCATTAAACAAGACAAAAAACTAAGTCCTGGGTGTCACAAATGGGTTCAAGTGAAACCCTAATTGCAAATAGATACCCAGACACCAATCAAACTCACTCAAAACCTACTCAAAACACCTATAAGGGTTACATAATGTCTCTAACTTCACAACACAACTAAATGGAGTCAAACAGGCATGACACTTGCACGTTTGAGGACACTAGAGCTAGACTTCACAAGTGTTGGACGCTAGAGCAAGTCTTCACAAGTGCCTTGAGAGGATACTAATGAAAATTGAGGACACTATCATGACGTGCAAGAATTATTGAATCATGCATGTATCCCTAGGACCCAATGGAATCCTCTGGACTAGTGAAATCGCATTGACATCCCTTGTTAGGATATAATTCTTTAAACCCACATACAATTAATCCATTTCCTATATAACCCATGAGAGAAAAGCATGCATACAAGCTTACGAAATCACCATAATGCAAATATAAAATATAAAAGCCACAAGATAACACAAGATATATCTTGGGAAAACCCTCATGAGGGAAAAACCCAGCCTCCAAAAGCATCCATACTCCATCATATTATTCAACCATAAAACAATATAGAGTTACAATGAATACCTCTGAACTATCAAGCCCTCCAATGTATTCCCATGTATACAAGCATGAATCCACACATACCATGTCATGCTTCACGAACACAATCCTCAAAAGAACTCAATACAATGACAACCCAAAACCACCAGCCAACCTTAACCACTAAACATGTGCTTGCTTTTATAGACCCAGGGTCACACAAAAACTAGTGGTAAATTAAAACCATGTGCTTGCCTACCCCTTGAACCCATGTTTAATATTGGGCACTAAGTTTTCTCTTTTTAAATATTTTCCCCAATATTAAATAATTACAATATAATAATCCCAATGCTACAATACAACTCATCAAGTGGTCCTGAGAATATTCCAAATGAATCTCTACATATTAAACATCCATGTGCTACATCAAATAAATAAATAAATACATTACATGTCCATGGGAAACCACATAATAAATAAATATTATAATTACAACATTATTATGGAAGGTGTACAACACATATTTCCTAACATCCCTAAAACGTTTGTTCATCCAAAACCAAAGAGCTTCCCAATTGGACTATACAAATCCTTGGACACCCTAAACCCATCGTTGAAGCTGGAAGGAGCATACACTCCTAGAATTGGGATAAAATAAAGAAACAATGTGTAAATGTGTCAAGCTAAGTGACATTGGGTCACCGGATGGCTCCTGCGAGATGAGAAGAAGTTTGGATGGACTCATTTTGTCACTACTCAACCCATGACACCTACAAAGAGCACATAAAAACACAAGACAACCCAAAACAACTAGAATCCATGTTTTGAGTCCAATAAATTCTCTGAGTGGTTTTGATTAAGCCTAGATTGGCTCTAATGATTCAATCCTACAAATCCTTGATCGATATTTTATGATCACAACAGGACATTACTTATTCAATCTTTGAGACTATAAATAAAATATCTACATTCATTTCAAAGCACAAAATGAAGTGTTCCTATGATAACATCACAATATAGCATCAATTGAGAAGCATGCATAGTCATGACTGATAGACAATTCCAACACCGGTCCACTAAAGTCTACTCTTATCGCACCAATATATTTATTTACATCAATCTCCACTTGGAGTGTTCTCAATATAAAATTCAATAATAATTACAATTCTTATATCAAATTACATCCATAATACAATTTACAATGAAGAAGGATGAAGAAGGTAAATGTTGAGGAAGGTGCAGAAGCTCTCCAAGGTGCTCCCGAATAAGTCCACGGGTCCCAACAATGGTGTGCAACACCACCTAACCATGAGGTAATTGTAGGTTCACCCCATTGTGCTTATGGATATAGTCACAAGGCCCAGACACTAAAGCAAGGTAAACAAGAACACAATGGCTTACACACACACACCATACACGGAGCATACACGACACATCAAACATACAAGAATGCAATGCAATTATCAAGGATAAGAATGATACGAAGTTATGAATCCACCATGAGGTCACTACTCAAGTCTACACGGTGTTGGATACTAGAGACCAAGAAGTGGAAGTGTCATCACATAGCTTGAAGGGATGGCTCATGCAGAACCGAGTAGTCCTTTTGTGAAGACAAGGAGAGTCAATCATGCCAGATCAATACCTCATGGACTATCAAGACTTCCCAATACATCCTTAGCCTTTACAAGCAGTCAATTCCTGTAATGGATATCCATAATTATCTTATTAGTGTATTTACCCTATTGTTTTAGTTATGTTTTCACTAATTAACTCAACCCTCCAATAGGTTATCCTAGCGGCCACTTTGGACCCCGACCCCCTTTGAGATCCACTCCCCTTATTGATTCTAAATACCCACACCCAAGTTAATCTCATTTCTATGAATGATAAACAATGCATAAATAATGCCAATATCAATGATAATACGCAAGAATCTCGTATAAACAATGCATTTCAAATCACCTATTCTCAAATATTCAAATGGCCTCAAAGGCATGGAATTGGATCCAAATTGATCCCAACTCAAAAATTACATATATATAATACTATGACTCCACATTATAATTTCATGTTTTCAAATAACACTTTTAACAAATGTCCAATTTGGCTAAAAAACCAATCATGGAGGCCATCCACCATTGTTGGACCTCCAACTAGCTTAAAATTTCAAACACCATAAAACAAAAAGTTGGGAAAACCTATTGATCTACAACTAAACAACACTCATAAAATGCAATAAAATTCACATTTCATCCATCCATAAAAGTTTGGGCATGATTTCCCCATATCAATCATAATTTTTAAAATTTAAACAATACATTCTAATAATTGGTTGAAAGATCAAAATAAAATAATGGGAATGTTCTAAATCATTCCAAACAATATTTAAATATTTAAAATAAGAAACAAAGGAGAGAATCAATATTCATACCTTCAAATGGAGAAAATCTTCAAAATTAGAAAGGAGACTGATATGCCCCGCATACTCACCCCCTCCATTTCACTCCTAGAAATGTGGGTCCCCATTTTTCCTGTCTTGTTTTCTTGGTATTTTCCTTCCCCTTTTGTGTTCTTTGTTTTTCCTCTTCGGAGTTTCAGGTTTCTAGAACCCCGGAGTCCCTTTTGTTTTCTCCTTTGTTTGCACTCTAGAACCTCAAGTTCCTAAGATCCCGAAGTTCACTCTATTCGTTTCATTTGCCCTATTCAACTTCGGAGTTTTGGGATCCCAAAACACCAAAGTCTTCTTTTTTTTTCTCTTTGATGCTTTAGAATTTCAAAATCCCGAAACTTTGAAGTATCCCCTTTTTTGGTCTTCTTGGACTTTGAAACTCTAGGATTCTGGGGTCCCAAAGTCCTGTTGTTTGGTTTTCCATCTTCACCTTGGGATTTTGGGTTTTTGAACCCCCAAGGTTCCCTTTATTTTGTTTTCTTTGAATGCCTTGGGATCTCAGGTTTCTGGGATCCCAAGCCTTCTCTTTCAACTCCCTTAGTTTTGTGGTCTTCCTCTGGAGTTCCAAGGTCAATTGTTCAGTGACCCCCAAAACTCCAGAATCCCATAACCCTGGGGTGTGCCTCAGTTTTTGTGCTAGGTCGAGAGTATAAATAGTCTCATCGTGAGTCTTTTTTCTCATTTACGCACTTTGAATTCTCAGAAGCTCCTTGCCCTCTTGCGATCCAACAATTTAGTGTCTCCGCGACGTGCATTGTGTCCCTTCTTCCTCCCTTGTCCAGATGAGTACTCCTCTTCCCAGCTTCATGTTTGTGTTTCTTTGTTTTCATTTCTTTTTCATTTTGTGTGTTTGATGTTTCTTTTTCAATCTTCTAATGTTACGAGATCTCAGGTTTTTGAGATCCCAGTTCTTCGCCTTCCCTCACTTTGGAATCTCAGGTTTTCGGGATCCCAAAGTCCCTTGTTGGTTTGCTTTTCCTCCACTCTAGAACCTCAAGTTCCAGGATCTCGGAGTCCCTTCAAAGGTTTCCTTCTTTTCACTCTGGAACCCCAGGATCTCGGGATTTCGAAGGAAGTTCCTATCCCCGTGACCACCCAACTTCGGAACCTTGGGTTCCTAGGGTCTCGAAGTATGTTCTCAAGCTATCTTTTTGTCCACTTCGAAACCTCGAGTTCCCAATGTCTCAAAGTTGGTTCTTGGGTGTCTTCCCCCAACTTCAGAATCTTGGGATTCTCAGATCTTGAAGCTCTTTGTGGCCTATCTTTTCCAAGCCTTTGAAACCCCAGAATCTCAGGATTTCAAAGTCATCCCATGAGCCTCTTTATTTTCGCTTTAGGATCTCGAGATCTTGAAGCATTGAATTTATTGCCAAACTCGCCTCGAAATTTTGGTACTTCGAAACTTTGAGGTGAGTCCTTTGTTGAGTTTCCAAGTTTTGGGACCTCATAACTCCGGGATCCCGTAACTCCATTCTTAAGGGTTTCTTTTGACCCTAGAACCCCAGGATCTCGGATTCCATTACTTTTAAGTAAATCTCCTAAGGTGCTAATTATGTACATTCCTTTGTGTAGATTGAATAATTATTATGGAAACATTGTCCACCCCAAGGAAGAAGACTAGAAGTGAAGTCAGGCTCGAGAAGAACCCAATCATAATGAAGTACCAATATCAAGGCTAGACATTGGTCTCCAAATTTGAAAATAAGATATAGTGGGTTACTGATACAAAAATAGGGCATATTGAACTACATGCAATCAAGTAGGAAATGACTCAACCAAGCCTCAAGGCAACATACAGGAGGATCAAGAGGTTTGGGCTTGTGGAAGCAACAATCTTTCCTCAAGCGGTGCAGTCTCCAAAACTAATATTAAAAATAGCCCAACATTATGACAAGGATACCCAAGGATGCATGGACACCAAAGGGAATGTAGTGGTTGACCTCTCACTTGACATGATTGCAATGACCTTCAATATTCCACAATATGAGAAATTCCTTCAGAGAATCGAAGATGAAGCAGTCCAAATTTTCAATAATAATGTTGCAAACAACAGGCTCCATATAAATGAGGTCTGGTTTGAAGAACCAAAAAAATCAGCATTGAAGGCCACAGACAACATTCTAAGGACCGACTTCGAAGATGCACCAATGGACCTGATTATCATGCTTAGCCGAGAATTTGGTAAATAATATTGCAAGCATTACCATTTATGGATGTTCCACTACATTCACATCATTCTTATAAGAAAGGAATACTTTGACTGGGTACAAATCATGTCCAATAATATTCATCAACAAATGTGTAATGTATTGAAGACAAAGAAGTTCTTATGATCTCCTATGTAATATGGGTAGTAGCTAGGAGCGACATCTACCCTGGGTTGAACACTAGTAGCAGACTTGGAGAAGCACCCAAGGAACAAAGAGCATGGGAATATTATACTCAGTTGCCCATCCAACATGCCAAGTTTAATTTCAAAATGATCAATGACGCTTTCATATATGCAGTCATATGTAGATTGATAGGCGATGTCAACTACTAGATCTCTCAAGAAGCCATGAAAATGATACAAGAATGGGGAACATGGTTCATCCAGAACCATCACTCCACCTATATCCGATTAAGCATATTCATAGGAAAACCCCTCATTCTCCCTCGATATTATAACAATTGCATTATCATTCTTGAATATGCAAGGCAGGTTGTGGGAATTCAATATCTTATGACTCTTAAACATAAGACCGAGGTCACCTTTCTAATTTCTCTTGAATGCTACAAGTGCCATAATCTACAAGCAACCAAGACAACCATCCATGAGTTGCAGGATCTTAGTCTTAAGGAATTCGACTATACTTGGCAAAGATATGATGCATTTGGAAAACTCAAGGCTATGATGCCAATATCTTATGATGGCCATCTACCTACATTGGAGGATTTCTAGGCAGGTACGCAAGATAGTTTTGAAGCTAGAAAAGGGGGATTCTATAGGTTAACAGTTCCCCAAGTCAAGGAATTCAAGATAGAAATAAATATTCCCAACAAGCTCAGAGACGATGGGGTGATCCTTGATCGACCTATGATAAAACCATGGTCGACCAAAGACCTCTTTCCCTAATTAGGTGGTCAAAACATGAGAAGATAGATATTGACACTTTCACTAAAAAGGTGGTCGAAAGGACAAGGAAATGGTTGAGTCCGAGGCTCTGTCCCAGTGTCTCTAAAGACAAGAAGAAAGGAAAGGCTACAGGTAATCCCCAATGAAAGACAACCAAGGAGTATGTAAGGATGATGAGATCAGAATCTAGAAAGAATACCCCATTGGATCTTGAAGTTACTGTGCCTACCATGGGAAAGGAGGAATTGATGAAACAACTAGATGCAAAGATGAAAGAGTCACAACTCCTCATAACAATAGTTGAACATGGAATAACAATTGAACTACTTGTTGTTTCGCGGGCTTCGAACACACCCATAGTGCCAACAATTGGTATTGTTCCAAGGGAAGGAACATCACAAGCATGAGGTATTGAATAACCGGTCCCCCCTACTTAGGCTCTGACATCAACCACTACACCATCTCGCCCATCTCAAGAGCCAATAACAATTCATAATGCTAAATCAGATTTAAATGAAGATGATGAACCTATCTCTATGTTGGCCAGTAAAAGATGGGATAACCTTATGCAAAATGAGAAGATTACCCAAAGCTTGGTTTAAGAACCCAAGGACCAAACAATAGAGTTGCCCCAAACACAAACATGTGAGACTCAAATAGAGAAGTTATAGAAGTGGCTGAACATGATGGGCAAGATGAATGAATGATGGTCATTCCATAGGACCAAGAGTTACTCCTCACATAATTAGAGGGAGCCCAACAAAAACAACAAGATGAAATAGATAAAGGTGCATTTGAACAACAAGTGGGTGAGAAGCTGGAAGAGTTTGTTAAGCAACAACAATAGGGTTTTGAATAGGTGCTTCAAGCAAACCTCGCTCAACAAATTTCAGAACTTCCACCACAACATGAGGAACCCACACAACAACAACCACATGAGCAACAACAAGATACAAATGAGGAACAATAAGAAGAGGGGGGACAAGAACAACAAATAGGAGCTCACATTGTAACTACCCAAGTCACCACCCAAGGTGATGACTCTAGCATGCCGCAATGGTTGAATTTCAACTTCCAAAAGTAGAAGAAGATCGTTCTATTGACCATTACCTTGCAAGATGCAATTGTCGAGTCCATAAGGAGAACCAAAAAGGCCAAAACTCTCCACCATCTTTCGAGAAGTGACTCAAGAGATGTAATAGCCAGTGTACCCGCCCCGATACAAGATGCAAAAGGTCAACAACAAACATCCCCAAGGTACCAAGTTTCTCAAGTAAACCTTGGTAAGCAAACTAAATTGGGGGATATGGATTCCTTTGATGGTGGCACTTCTACAATAAAAATAGGGATAGAAAAGGAGCATAGATCCAAAAAGGAGGTCGAGGTGCAACTACAATTATATAAACAATTACTCATTGAAATTTAAAATCCATTGGATTCAAGATTTGGAGACACTCTACCTTTCACTTCAACACTCCCATAAGAAGAGGTTAAAGCATTGTATGAAATGAGAAAAGTGGCAACCGCAGTCAAAACATGGACTAGAGATCAATTGAGCAAAGTGAGGGCATTCTTGCAGGACACCATGGAAATATATGAAGACACTCATCTCCTAGAAAAGGGGCTCATCCTTCGTTCCACATAGTAGGAAGCTCATTTTGACAAGCTCTCAAAGGAGGCCCAAGTGCTTAAGAAGATCAACGGGCTAGGCAAAGATGTATTAGAGAACCAATACTTGTCAGGGGGAGAAGACCTCAGCAATTTGCAATCATGTAGGGATATCTTGGAGCTAAAGATGGAGATGATAGATCAATGCAGAACCAAAGTGCTCAAGCAACACCCACCCTTCTTGAGTTCTTTGGAACAATATGAATAGTATATAACAAAAATTGTTGGGTAAGCATGGGACATGTCTAATGTAGTCTGGTGCACTATACTCAGAAGCAGTCCTCAGGCAATGGGATGTGTATATAGTTGACTACTTCTCATTGACTTTTGAGTTTGATATCATAGAAATGGATAGATACATGCACTTGATTCTTCAATGTTACCAAGCCACACAAACAATAGATGAACCGGTTGATAAGATGGAAAGGCTCAAGAAAACCCTAAGACTATCAAAGTTCTAAATTGAGTATGTGTTCGATCCACCATCTACCTCAATACACTACTACACAGAGAACTATCGTAGGTACAAGGCAAACATGAGGCAAACAAGAAGTTGACTCCCGACTCATCCCTGTTACCACATAGGGGGAATCCGTAATCCTGATGATAACTGCAATTGGATCACACCTATCATGCACAAGTATCACCGCCAAGGAGGCACACTCACATGGAAAAGTGGAGGTGCAATCACATCAAAAGAAGACTCACTATTCATATGCATGAAGTGGTAGCTGAGCGGAGTTCAAAATAAGCGACTTGCATGTTGACTACAACTCCCACCATTTTGTAACCAGGTTTCAGGCATAATTTATTCCTATAATATAGGAGGCATGGCACTATAAATTATAATGACCCAAGCCATTTTGGGGGTCTCAAAATTGAAGATTGGAGGCCATAGTTAGGATTTTATTTACAACTTTCATATTAAGTTATTTCAAATTTTAAACTGTTAAATTTTCTAAGTATCAGTGCTCGTTGGTAGTATAATTCTTTCATAAGTAATCAATCAAAGTTGCTTTATGGATCGCTTGTTCCATGATTTGTGTTGAATGGAGTTAGTATTTTTGTGATCTGATATCTTCTCTCATCTTAGATAACACTATAGTTCTAGCTTTTGTGGATTTCATCTTTATGGTGTGTGAAGTTTAATCAACTCCTTAGCACGTAAGATCGTAGATCTTACATGTGGATCAAAGTTTCACCTGCTGCTATCTATTTTTTTATCGATAATATATGATTGTTTGAAGTATTTACCTTTGGGTTTAACAAACTTGCATGCTTATTTATTTTTCTTCGTTGCCCCTTATATCTTTTGCATTTTATTTCTAAGTGATTCTTGTAAGTGTCTTATGTAACCAACAATACCACCTTGGTTGAACAAGTCACGTGAACCTTGAGCTACCTTCACATTGTTGTGGCCCAACAAACAAGACCTTGGGGAGCAGGGATTTCATAATCCTATCTCTTTTAAGGAGAGGCTCCACTACGAGAAGCCTGAATGTTAGGTGAGTATAAAAGGCACATCAAAAAAGAACAAAAATACATTGAGAGAAGACATGAAATTCAAACAACACAAAAAATTCACCCACGTGAATCTTTTGAACTCCTACCCACAAAATTCTACTCTACCAATCCACCAATCTCAACAATCCAAAATGGCCATGTAGGGTTTTGAGATCAAAGTGTAGGAGAAATAAACTAAGCGTAGAAATACAAATCCAATTACCAATTATATTTCACTTTTTTGGACTGAAAATATAAAAATAATAAAATCAAATTAAAATTATTAAATCCATTAAATTCCCAGAAGAACCCCAAATGACAAATCATTTAAATCTCATTAAATCAAATACATACAAGGCATAGCTCACATTTAAATATTAAATTAGCACTATAGAAGTAAAATACCATTAATAAACATATTATAATGGCGATAATTGACGATTGATTGACTATGAGCATACAATCTTTATTGGTCATTCACAATGATGCATAATGGTAATAGAAAATTACTAGAATGGTAACCAAAGGTACAACCATATGAACTAAGGTAAAATCATCCAAATCAGCAATGATGGCTAAGGATAGGTAACATATTTGGCCATTGTGCTATCTCTTGTAACCACCGTCGGGGATATGGGTACGCTTAGACCTCTAGAGCCAAGTGGAGTTGATGCCCTATACTTGCATCAACCAAAGTATACAAAGACCTATGGATATATATACATATATAATGTAATACAATTGAAAGCATAACTAATCATTCCCAAATCGGGGTCAAATGATAATCATGTTTCGTATCATTATAACTCACTAAATCAATACAACATCCACAAATAATCATTGAGTAGCCACATCACAATCAATGTATCATCAAGTAACCACATCACAATCAATATAACTAAAATATCCTCATAATATAATCCAAACATCATCATATAACATCATGCCACATCAACGTAGAGTCATCATGCATATATGATAATCACTTAAACTACTAGTATAACTATTATACACATTAGCAGTGATATCATATGAACAAAAGAATATAACGATAAGACAATCATGCTATAACATATAAATATTCAATCGTAGATCAAAATAATCAAATGACACAATGCAAGCGCGGGAGGCATTACATGTGATATATACATATAGAATTTCCACCTATTGATAATGTTAACTCTATAGTTATGAGAGTCATATTAGTTATTACACAACTTCAAAGGTAGGAATATCAACTACGTTGAATACATTTTATACTTATTTAATTTCATGCATGCACTCAAACAACATTAGATCCCTCTCATAACCATCATGTTTTCTTGTAGAATACCAAGTAATTTGGAGTTTAATTATCTTATACATTTAATTTCAAAGTCTTTTTCTTAATATATAAGGTAATCATTAACTTATTTTTTATAGATTTGATTTATCACATGAAAGAGTAGAAGAGCAAACATAGAGATATCTAGAATGATTATATTCCTTGTGTAGCCATAGATACTAATTAGGGAAGGCATTGGTAGTTAGAGACATACATAGGTTTTAGACATTAAATTATAAATTTTATATTTGAGTTATGGTGTTGATGCTTAATCCATTTCCCATTATTAATTATTTGTATAGAAACTCAAGTAACAAATTATGATTTTCATTAGAAAATGCATTGAGAATATCTCTTTGTGCTTTAAGAAAAGAGAAACGTAGAGCATATGAAGATATCATTATCAATGAGGAAGTTATGTAAGTTATCATTTGCAATCTTATTGGATAGAAAACTTAGAATCTATTTTCCTTATAATAAAGATTATTATTGAACATGCAATAAATTTTTATTTGTTTTAAAATAGCACCAGAGATCTAGTCCTAGAGTAAAGAAAATTTAATCCTTGAGAAGTATTTAACATATTAGATAGGTGGAAGAAAGTTACTTTTTTTTATTTCAATTAGAGTATATTTGGTTACTATATTTAGAAAGGAATATTGATTTGATAACTACCTAATAAGTTAGATTTATAATGCGAAATAGTTAGTTTCTATCTTTTATATTCTTGTCGGGAGGGGTTTTATTTTTCTTTATTTGAAGTGATTTGTTTAAAGATTTGATCTTACAAGTCCTAGAAAGTTGGTTTTGTTGGCAATTGACACTCATTGGATTCATATGTTGTCATTGATGGCAACAAGATTCTATAGAAGGCATAAACCGACAGATACCGACATTGGAGGCATACACCAACAGAAACCGACATTGGAGTAATCAGGGTCATCATCGACACTGGCACCGACATCCAGCACTTCAGTGAAGCTGACATAAGTCTGGGATCCGAAAAGTTTTATTTGTAAAATCATTTTGAAATTATTGTATAGGGACGACATTGAATATCTTTTGTATTGTAAGCCGACATAAGGCATATTGTTTGTAGAGGGTATAAAAGTCAGTCTGTTAGGACATTTTGATATAGGAAGATTTATATGACAGGGAAGCAGAATAACATGATGCAAAGGATATGTATGTAGGTCATTTGTATGCGAAAGTAATATCACACAAGGATCAGTAGATGGTTTGTAAAGCATTCTAGGAGGAAAGAAGATACCGGCAAAAGGGTTTATGAACCGGTACAGAACAAAGCTATAACCATAAGTCTTTTTGGCATTGCAGATGCATTTTGTGAGATCATCGTTACTATTTTATCTCAGCAGAAGCTTGTAGTCAGTGAGACTCTTTTGTGTTGACCAGTGTGCTCTAGGCAGTGTGCCTTCCTGCATGTGCATGCCCCCATGCTATGTAATATCTTTCATATGGCCAGTGAATTGATATTGTGGGTCACAAATCCTACCGTGGTTTTTCCTCTTTGAGGTTTTCCATGTATAAAACTCGGTGTGTTATGGTGTTCATTCATGTGGTTGGTTTATTTACTTCAAGTTATATGTTTCTTCATTTACCGGTTTATATGTGAATGTTGTAATAAGGTAAAATCTTATATTACTGGCAGAACATCGATTCACCCCCCCTCTCAGTGTTCTTGGTTTCCAACAATTGGTATCAGAGCCTGGTGCCTCAGATGAAGTTTAACAATTTGAGGAAGATCCTGAAACCAGAATCATTGAATATGGCTACGGAGAAGCAACTTGAGATGGCACTTGAGGATTATGATGTTGAAAACTGCAAGATGAATTGAATTATGCTAATGAGTTCATTCTTGTTCTGCAAGAAAGGTTATCATTTTCTCAAGCTAAGAGGAAGGAACTTTTGCAAAGCCAGGATGATGAAGAGAAAAATGCACTTAAGGAACAATGTCAGAAACTGAGTCAAGCCAACATGCTCATGAAGAATGAAATGCAAGACCTGACTATAAGGTTGTCAAAAGATATTGAGGACAGAAAGAAGAAGGAAGAAAATCTTGTTGTATCTCTCTAGAACAAATTTCAAGAATGTGGCAGATTGGCTCATGAGAATAATCTATTGAGAACTGATTTGGTACAATCCCGGAATAATGAACAAGAGCTTGAAAGGCAAATAATGACTCTGATAGATGATCTAACTACTGCAAGTGAGTATAAAGAAAAATTTAGGATTAGTGTTGCACAGTTGGATGATTTATTGAAAAGACAAAGGCAGAGTGAAGATTCTAGAGGACTTGGATTTGTACAAGGTGAAAGCTTTGGTACTGCAAATGAAGATCAGTCAACTAGTATGCAAAACTCATCAAACTAGAGGAAATCGGTAAGGCAATCTATTGCTTACATATTCAATGGTAGATGTTTTGTTTGTAATAAATTTGGGCACATGGCTAGACAATGTATAAATAGAGCAAATCAAAACTATTATTCAGTTCCTGGTCAATGCACAAATTGCAAGAAATATGGTCATAAGTCAGAAGATTGCATAATGAATGTTAAGTGTCATGCATGTGGAAAGTTTGGACATTTGGCTAATCAATGTAGGTCAAGGAATTACACCGGATATGTCAAAGCAATTCAAAAGAACAATGTTACATGTTATGTATGTAACAAAATAGGTCATATTGCTAAGTACTGCAGAAGCAAGACTTAACCGATTCACAATGACAAAGCAAATGAGAAAGGAAAGGAGAAGGTAGATGAAATAAAACAAGATCACACTAAGAGATGGGTTAGAAAATCTAAAGAACAAAGTGGAGATGCAACTACATCGACAACTGCACCAGTAACTCCACCGGTAGAACAAAGCATTCCTACACAGGCAGGAAATTCAATTGGTAACTGAGGCATACGCCTTAGGGGTTGGCAAATTCATTGCAAATCTTGCATATTCCTCGGAAGAGATATGGAGAGTTGTATTAGGTTTATCCGGCATAAAACTGTGAAACCGACATCCTGTAGGGTACACCGCTAAGCATTTATGACAGTGAAGCATTAGGGTTTACTCGCTGATAAAAAGATAAAATGGACTCATTTTGACTCACTCAGCACTTGAGTAAACCAGAGTGAAGCAAAGGCGAATCACAGGCAATCAAGAGCGAGCAAAGGCATTCTGAAAAGATTTCCAACAATTATCGAAGAAGTAATCAAAATCTTTCAACTGACGATTGTTATTCAGGTACTTCTTCGAAATGGCATTTGGATCATCATATTCTCCT
Organism: Cryptomeria japonica; assembly: GCF_030272615.1. Lineage (NCBI taxonomy): Eukaryota > Viridiplantae > Streptophyta > Pinopsida > Cupressales > Cupressaceae > Cryptomeria > Cryptomeria japonica. Next base: position 147,551,714 of record NC_081410.1, read on the forward strand.
ACTTTCATTGTGAATCCCACTATTGTTGAGGTTAAGGATAGGCTTAGACCTATTTTCAAGGAAGATTCTAATGGTGCATTTTCAAGGGTTCCCGATGGCGTAGTTTATGTGGAAGATGTCAGGGCCTATATTCACTCCACCTTGGAGGATTTAGGCACTAGGGAAATCAAGGGAATGTATCAATTTGTGATACTAGGCAGCTCTGAAACAATAAAGTCGGAATATCGAATCATTGAAGACCTAGGGTTAATTAGAATCCTGTACATACCGGAATTCAAGGATGAAGTAATTAGATATGTTCTGAGCAGGGTTCATAATGAATTCATCTGGCTAGACCTGCCTCACATGATCACCAAAGAAGCAATGCAGGCGGTCACTGGATTACCCAAAGTTGGACAGGAACCAAGAAATAAGATCTCCAACACTGTGGTTGAAAAGCTCACCGATGCAACCCATGATGGAAGGTCGACGAGGGTTAGCACCATTAAAGATACATATGTGAAATTTGCTAGCACGATCATTGGCTACAAGGTAACTCAATCAAGTCGATTAAACTTTGTTGCCATTTCTTGTATCCATGTTGCATATCAAATGATAAAGAATGATGGAAAGTATTATTTGTGTGAATGGTTAAGAAGTGAATTAATGTTAAATCTTGGCAAGATCAAAGGTGTTAAAAAATGAACATTCAGGTTTGGCAATCTTATTGTTTGCTTGATGTTTTACTTCATGAATGAGCTACCGGGTCTGGGAAAGAAATGTTGGGCTCATGACATACCGGTAGGTATGCAGATCAAAGATGCAATCACCGGTCTTGGCAGTAACATGGATAAGAAGCTTTGGGAATACTTTAAAACTTTTCAATAGAACATGAGACTGAGGGAGAGAATCTCCAAACACATTGTGGAGAAATACTCCACTGATATTTGCTTCATGGTAAAAACAGATGAGACACTCATGGAAGTAGTGGAACCTAGAACAATATGGGTCACTGAATTGGGTTATGAAGTTGATGACAACATCTTGGAACTATATGCTAAAATGTTGATTGATGCTCCTTTGGATGATAAGGCTGAACACTTTGGTACTGCAGAGGAGAAGGCTCTTGAGGTTAAAATTAGTTTCAACAAGAAAAGGAGGGAAAAGAAAATAGACAAAATGTCTGCATTTGTTCGAGATGTAATTCACAGGATAGATACAGAACTAGGTTCTGGATCTAAACAGGCAGATCAACCGGCAATGGCAGCTACAACAACTGTAGTGAAAATTGCTCTTGAGGTAAAGAGGCCTGAGACTTTCATTTCTTCTATCACTTCTGACTCTGATCCAGAGAATAATCAACCTCTTGCATTCAGAAGGGTACAGAGGAAGAAAGATGACAAGCCTCCGATAGAAGAGAAGAAGGTGGAACCAAGGAGGAAGCTAGTAAGAAAGGTGACAACAACATCCACACCTCTGGCAAGGAAACCCACTCAGAAGAGGCAGCCTGCTCCATCTGCTCTTGCAACCCCCAGCAAGAAGAAAAAGAGTGTGATAGATGAAGCAATTGAATATGATAATGTTACCATCACCCCCCCCCCCCAATGACTCGTGCAGAATTGATAGATGAGGTAACTAAAGATGGAACTTTGAAGAATGTGTCAAATTTCTATGAAGATTTAGATGATAATGAGAAAAATGAAATGGAAGAAGCAATTTTGCTACATCTAGACTTATATAAGAAGGCTTTGGTAGAGATTTTGAAGGAAATCCCTTTATTGTAGAATAAGTTAGATGCAAGAAGATTAGATGCAATCAGGAGGGACAAAGAGATTAAAGAAGTTGAACTTTTGAGTATGTGTGCTTCTATAAATAATGAGGAAATGAAAAGATGTGTAGAAGTTGCAAATAGAACAATCTTTAGCAGCAAACCCCGACAAATAAGCTTAATGATGGGTAGAGTCAATGAAATAATAAATGAGACTAAAGATGGTTGCGCTAAATTCTTCCAAAAGAATCCTAATTTCCTTACTTCTCAAGAAGAATTTTCTAAGGCAACATCTCCCACCATTCTGGACAAATTTGAAGGGAAAGGAATTTTGGGAAGTTCAGATCAAATTTTGAATGAATAGATAGATAATCCTAAAATTGATGAGAGTGTACAGACTAAACAGAAAAAGACAACATTTGTACAGTTTGAGCAAGGTAATGAACAAGTTACAGATAATATTATGGATAATACTCCACCGGCAGTAACAGATATTGCACCAAGTGGCAAAGCCACTGGTGCAAAAGAGGATGAGAAAAGGGATACACCAGGAGAGGATAATGAAAATGAAGAAAAGAAAAAGGAGATTGTATCGATAGTTGATTCCCCAGCAAAGCTTTTGGCAATTGACACTTCTCGAGTTGAGAAGAAATTGATCACAGAGATGAGTCCCACAGAGCTAATGATGATGGCTACTCAAAAGCTAATGAAGGAGGGATGTACAGACAAAGGAATAATAGATCAAACAATAATAGTTTTGCACATATTGATTCCTGACTGTATGATTGAGAATGAAGAAAACCCTTCTGACAAGATTAAGGCATTGACATAGCACGTATCTAAAAACTTTCAATCATTGCAGCAAATTTTCGACTGGCAAGCACTTGAAAGATTTACTTTGGCTAAGAAAGCCGCTTTTGACCAGATTATTGAGATAGAGAATAGGAAGGTTGAAGAGAAACTTATACTTATTGAAAATTATTTGAAATAGGGCATTAACATCTACACAGTCTTTTGTAATATAGAAATTCTTACAACAAATGTAGATAAGAGGTTAAAGGAGTTACAAGAAAAGATTGCTAATATTTCAAATTCTTTTGATGGACTAACTTCACTTACAACATCTATTGATGGACAAATTTTGACTGTGGAGAACCAAATTTTTGCTTTTGAAAAGGAAAGAGACAAGATTATTCGGAGAGCAAGAAGTCTCAAAGGTTTGGTGAGTCCAAGACTGGATTCACTTGGTGTACATGAGAGGGAATGTATGGACATGCTTGCGAATCCCACACCGACAAAAGTCACTAAGAAAGAAACACTAGCGCACTCACTGAGTGGAATTGTATCCATATCTGAAACATTCAAAACTGGCTAGGATACCTATATACAGTTACTTGAGAAAGCTTATCTGAAAATCTTGAAATTGGTCAAGCTCCAGTAAGGTAATCTTTGGCATTGATGCCAAAGGGGGAGTATATGTATGTGAAAAATATGTATATAATCCTATGGGGAGGATATTAGACAGAGAGTATATTGCTCAGGGGGAGCGTGTTTTAGTTGAACCGACAGGGAATCCATTTCATTTTCACATGAGTGTTGCCATCAATGCCAAAGGGGGAGATTGTTGGCAATTGACACTCATTGGATTCATATGTTGTCATTGATGGCAACAAGATTCTATAGAAGGCATATACTGGTAGATATCGGCATTAGAGGCATACACCAGCAGATACCGACATTGGAGTAATCAGGGTCATCATCGACACCGGCACCGGCAGGGACAGCTAGTACTTCAGTGAAGCCAACATCAGTCTGGGATCTGAAAAGTTTTATTTGTAAAATCATTTTGTAATTATTGTATAGGGCCGACATCGAATATATTTTGTATTGTAAGCCGACATAAGGAATATTGTTTGTAGATATATAAGTCAGTCTGTTAGGACATTTTGATATAAAACAATGTATATGACAAGGAAGTAGAATAAAGTGATGTGAAGCATATGTATCTAGGTCATTTGTATGCAAAATTAATATCATGCAAGGATCAATATATGGTTTGTAAAGCATTATAGGAGGAAAGAAGATATTGGCAAAAGGGTTTATGAACCGATACAAAACAAAGCTATAACTGAAACTCTTTTTGGCATTGCAAATGCATTTTGTGAGTTCATCATTACTGTTTTATCTCAACAGAATCTTGTAGTCAGTGAGACTCTTTTGTGTTGAGCAGTGTGCCTTCCTACATGTGTAGGCCCCCATGCTATGTAATATCTTTCATATGGCCAGTGAATTGATATTGTGGGTCACAAATCCTACCGTGGTTTTTCCTCTTTGATGTTTTCCATGTATAAAACTCTGTGTGTTATGGTGTTCATTCATGTGGCTGGTTTATTTACTTCATGTTATATGTTTCTTTATTTACCGGTTTATATGTGTATGTTGTAATAAGGTAAAATCTTATATTTACCGGCAGAACACTGATTCGCACCCCCCCCCCCCTCTCAGTGTTCTTGGTTTCCAACAGGTTTATGAATGAGTGTCGAATATGGGATAATAGAGAAGTATAGAATATCACTTTATTTCTATCTATAGACAAACGACTTAAAAAGATGTTTTGGTCAAAGCTTTTGTAGTCATCTATAAATGATTGTGTTTCTTTCTCTCTATTGTATCATGCTATAAGATGCATATATTTTTCTATGCATGTGAAATTATATGTTAGATATATCATGTTGCACCCTATTCAAACCCACCTTTTGACTCCAAATTGCTAGGTATATTGTGTAGGGTCAAGAGTTCTTATTCAAAATACTAAGAAAGTTTATGCTTCGTGGTTGTGTGGAAAAGCATCTCGACCATGTTATCATCCCAAAGTGAAGAATTCAAGAAGGATTAGTGTCAATAATTAACTATTAAACTATTTTGTGTTATTATTCTATTTTGTAAGGACCTCATGGTCTCAAGGTTCTTTGCTATTTTCCTCATTTGAGATGAGTTATGCAATCTTGGAGATTTATGGATTTAATTCATTTCCATTATGTATCATTTATTTGGAAAGAATATGATTTTTTTTTTTCATGTCTATCTTTGTCGCTACAACACTAACACCCTAGAAGGACACTATCACGAGCCCTTTGGGTGCATTAGTGTCATGTCCAAGCACTGGTGTCCATGAGACAACCTCCCACATTGTAGTCCTCTGTAACGTGCAAATGTCCTAGCCAATGAGGAATTCAAAGGCAAGGATTGATTCTTCAGACACCATGAATGAAGTAGACTAGGCTAGAGGTGCCCATGAAGATCTAGGATCATGAAAATGCTAGAAAGAGTTGGGGAAGAAGGAATAAGAATGACTACCCAGACACTGGATGTAATCGACGCACAAAAGGAGAGGATGAGAAGATGTGTAAAAACCTCACCAACATCTTAAACTCCTACCCTAAGCTAAAACAAGCAAGAATACACACTTACAATCCATAACAATAGACTCAAAAAGCTTCAAATAGACCCAAAAATGTCACAACACAACATAATTCACCAGTAGAAGATAGGATGATGAGATGGGGGATCTACAAGATTCTCCAAGATGTCTCCAACACATGATAGTTTCATTTTAAACCCAAAATAATATTCTTATACTCATTTAGTCACTATACAACATTCAATATTAAAAGCAAGATGCAAGATCACTTGTGCTTGATACCAACACCGATGCATGCAAAAAAATCTAATCATCTTGATACACAATTTATTATAAATCCATCTTGAACAAAGTCCAATATACAATGTTACAATCTCATGCAACATATGACTCGAACATCTTTGAATTGTACATTTATCTTCAACTAAAATAACTAAAAGCGGAAGAAAAGCCATAAAGTGAATTCACTGAGGATGCTCGGTCCACTATCCTTGGGAACCTAATGGTAGTATACATACCACCCAACCACGTGGATACAAAGGATTCATGTGGATCTCCCTAGTCGAGGATTTTTAGTTCCAAATTGTAGGTGTGCTTGCAAAGTTACGCACATTGTCTCGTTTCCATACTTGCAAGTCTGATTTGTTGTGTTATGACAACCCATGTTGCTATAGAAAGAGGTCATGAACCTTTATTTATATTAAATATCATATTTGAATGTATTTTGTGGAAGAAATAAGTTGCTTGAATTCTTCTTACATATTTATGAAGATTTGTTGTTGTTGTTGTTGTTGTTGTTGTTTTAAGAGTTGGTGCAAAGTGGTGTATAGCAGCCCTTGCCATTGTTACAAGAGATTTTCAGACCCTTGAGGATGATAATTTTAGATTTTTACATGTTTATTTTGATGAAAACAAGAAGAATATTCATGTTCATTTCAATTTATGCTTATATGAAACTTGCAATTCTTGTTTATGCATGAGTTTGAGGAAGAGTTATACTATTATTGGTATCAAAGCATATGTTGTGAAAGCGGAGAGTAGCCTTACATGAAATGAGAATATATGAAACGTTATGGCTACCTGGATGGATGGTTTGACAAAACACCCCATCCTTGTTCTACATCATATCTCAACACCCTGTTCTACCCTTTTGTCACCGTGCAATAATCCTCAAAATATTTTTTTGGGTTTGTAATTTCCAACATCACCTTTCCTTTCTTTCAAAAAAATCTTATACTCTCAACATATGTGTTCCTAAATGAATGAAATCAAATTTCGCATTTACTAGTTTGTAACTAATAAACAACTCTTCATAATTTATAACGGTCAATCAACCAAACATTGATTGATGAAGACTATAGGTGCCTACAACTACATGGTTAAAAAAATGCAACAATCTTTATTTTAAATACCAACTAGTTAATTGACCAACTAAGTTGCTTCAATAAGAAGATTCAATTTCCATCCTTTAACTAAAAAACACCCTCTCATCATAACTATTGATGATGATATAGTCAAAACCCAATCATGATTAACTACCAGCCAATTTAGTATTTATAGATAAAAAAAGGGGCATTTTATTTATTACTAGCATTTTCTACCTATAAGAGGTTCAAGGAATACACTGATAAGCTATTAAAGTTAACGTAGATTCTTCGATTACAAGTATATAAGGCTGGGCCTCAATCTAATCGAGTTATGTTTCTCACGATCTTATTCTTTTCTTTCGACCACCCAACATTGGAATTAAAAAATTCTGAAAGGATCTGTCTTCCAAACATTACACATGGAAGTTGTGTGAAAAAATGAAGCAAGAACAAAGTGGATTCCTCAGAAACTCCCACCATCACACCATGTGTTTTTCCTATTGTTTTCAAGAATATCCTTCAATTGACTTTTGTGCTAGAAACATGACGTGTGGGAACTTTATGGAAATCCAAGTTCAAACCAAGAAGTATCGCCCCAAGAACCTTGGCCAAGATGTCGTGTTTCACAAATATTCATGTACCCATTAAGCCTATTTGAGGGTTTTAGAACAACGATGAAAAATGCCACATGTCAAGCAAGCAAAGAATTTGAAAGTCTTTGACTCGAAAACAAGAATGCAGGCGTGTCATTGGCTGATGAAAACAAGAATGAACTCAACACACTCTCGATCCAAAATAGAATCAAGCGCCAAAATTTTAAAAGGAATTGCATGCCTAGGCTATTTTTATTTTAAATAAGAAGAGGCCCAGATGGAGCTCATGCTAATAAAATTTGGGAAGGAAAATAATGCAAAAATCCTTCATGTAGGAACTGTTGTAATGATCATCACGATTTGGTGAACACGAAACATATATGTAGAGGATGGATCAATTGCAAAAATCATTCCCATTTTAGGGGAAGAAATTTTATAAAATCCCATGAGAATTCTTGTAATGGGGGGAACGCTTTTATAAAACGGAGATTTTGTAATCCCCTTTCTTATAAAAAATTGAAATAATGTTTTAGAGTTTAGTAATTTGCATTTGTGATCTCACCTTCGTATGTATGTTCTTAGGTAAGGCACTGGACCGTGTCATTTTTTTCCTTCCACTTGTCTTGCTTAAGTTAGTATGCTCTGTGTTGTTTTGATTTTGAGGCAGTTATTGTATACTCATTTTGGCTTCTCTAATTCCTATTAAATCTACGAAGGATGGATCACGTGGAATATTTCACTCTTCCATTTTCTTCATACTAGTAACTAGATTATACTCCCACGAAGAATCTTTTAATAATGGTTAATCATTGTGAGAATCATGAAGAATCCCTCTATTTTCTATTGAGCCTTGACAGGTGCTTCCCACAAGAGGATTTGAAAGTTATGCCCTATGTTTGTGTCACTTTGTGCATTTTGTTCTCCTCCTAACAAGTAAGGGTTGTCATGTGACGTGCTCACATCCAAGAATCAGTGTTTCTTTTTTATTTTCATAAAAAGGGAATTAAAGTATTGTAAAAGCTCGGCTTTCAGTGTTTCAACTTAGTTTAGTTGTTTAATGCTTCTCCCTCGTCCTCTTTTCATTTCCCCCAAGAATGAAGAGTCGACTTCTAAAATTCTAGAGATTGTTTCACATACTGCATTCAGGTCTCATTTCCTATGAAACTTCTTGACTACCCATTCAAAGGCACAAACCATTTGAGGATCAATAGTTTTCCTAGCATGCCTAATGGAACATTCGATCTCTGATCATTGAAGATATAATGAATATCTTACCATTCTACCCAAAGAAGTATTCACTCAATACCTAATAATTATACACGATCATGACTAGTGTTATGTATCTCATTCTATAGCTTCAGACAAACCATTCTCCTCTATGTGAGATAGATTTTAGTAAGCTTTTACTCATATTTTTGTTCTAGCATGAAAAATTACTTCAGACAACAATCGTTTCTTTCCAATTTTCATGAAAATGTGGAGACCTCATCCATGGAATTGCAAATATTTTATCACCCAAGCCATTATTTTTCATAGCCATTTGATAAAATGAGTCCTATCAATGTTGGTATCAAAGGGATTATAGAAGATTTCCAAGACCAGTTAAGGTCAATTGAGATAGAAGAGCAGAGATATCAAGATTATCTTGCTTATCACACCTTCTTATGACAACAAGAGCTAAAAGGGAAAATAAGGAAACATGACCAAATGCTAGCAATCCAAATTGCTACGGGAAATCAAGAATCTACTTGCATGAAAAGTAAAAAGGATCCATATATTGGAACCCGCACTTGCTTGAGAAAATTAATTTTCCCTATCATGTTTGAAAAGGATTTTTCTTCCACAAGTTCATCGTCTTGACGCCATCTCGCTTTTTAAAGGTGGTTTGGTCATTTGGAGATCAAACTAGTCTCACAAACAAGGGGAAGGAAAAGGACACGATATTGTAGGGCTCCATGTTCACTAGAAAAGAAAAAAGGCAAAAAATAACAAGCAAACTTAAGAGTAAGATGAATGCTTTGTTTCTAAGAAAGACAAGACAAATGGGTTGTGTTTTTTTCTTTCACGGTCTTCCTTTCTTTGTTGAAAATGAAGAATAAAAAGGATCCAAATTAGCTTCAGAGATAATATCAAATCTACAACATGGTGTAGCAAATTCTTGTGAACACCTTGGGTGCAATGCAAACTCCATAAATGAAGAAAGCATTGAGAAATAAGGTGAGGTCATTCCTGACACCCTGGAGAAATGTCCCAAGATTCCTTTCATCTAGGAATAAATCAAAGAAGATATGGATGAAGCCTGATTCTTGGATGAATTATAAATTCTATGCTCATAAATAGAGGTTAAGGTGACATCCCATAGAGCAGGAGATCACGAGAAAGAACAAAGGAACCTTGTCCTTGTACCCACAAAAGAGTCCAAAAATAAAAGCCACGTACAAAGACAAAATGTAGAAAAGTGGAATGCAACTATGATCACACAAATTTTTCCTAGCAAGGGGGTTGCCAAACCCTTCCGGTCATGTTCACCTCTGAACATAAAAATGAGTTATTCAAGGAAGAAAATAACACTCTCCCACTACCAAAATATATTATAAAAACTTGAGTAAGATTTAGTGGTCCTTGGTTTGCAAGAAAATTCCAAGCAGATTGAGAATTGTTGGTCTCTTCTTTTCCCTTTGCCCTTGGCTAAAAACCATGCAAAATGCCATAAGCTAGGCAGAAAGGGAAGTTATATTAAAACTCCAGTTAATGGTTTCATTTAGCATATTATTTTTTGCAATAAGTTAGGTTAGAGTAGGATCAATTAGTTGCTTTTTCATTTACAATAAGTGTTGCATATTTTCTTCCCTTCAGGGATTGCATTGTTTAGTCTTAAGCTTTTCTCTAAGTGCAGTTTTGCACAATGTTGACCCTCATAATGTCCTAACTCAAGGTTTCAGAATTATTAGATAATATTGTCATGCATTGAGAATTGATACACATTTTTAATAAATGCCCGCAAATGCAAAATATTCACACTCCAGTAATTTCCCATGTGCATTATCCAAGAACAGAACATGGTAAGGTTTGAATGGGGATGCTTCAAGTTGTAATTTTGCACAATTTGGCTAACATGTACGCTCTACCTGTCACTGTTTTTTGTATGCGGTGATTGTGGAACCTAGTTAATATTGATGCACGGTAAAAGTAAATGTCAATTCCCACATTTCAATATTGAGATGGTGCATTTTCTTTTTGATATTAATGTTGTTCTTTCATGCGTAAATTACATTAGAAATTTGATTAATTTTAAAACTCATTACAAGTATGCTAAAAGAAAACCTTAGTAGAAAGAAAAGAACAAGAATTCATGTATAGATACCAAACACTTGTTCTAAGAAATCATAACATAAAAAATTATGTAATGTTTAGCGTCGTGAATTGCATCCCTATGCAATTTCTTGCTTGTTCGGGCCCTATTTTAACTTTCATAGCCTTGCGTGCTCAACATTCTTGATCCAACCTATTTAGCATTCATTTTTGGCTTCTATCTCTTATTTTGGACCTTAGGTCCCAATTTGAGGCCACATTGGAGGGAGCATGGCGCCTAGGGCGACCCGCTCCCAGGAGTAGGCCAATCAAAATGCTTCGCTCCCCAATGTTTGGGCCCAAAGTTGAACCACTTAACAGTCAACTTGGTTGGACATGAAATATTTTCCCATGTCGACCTACTCCAAGTTTTACACCCCAAAATGCTTGGGAGAGTTATATAAGCAAGGTATCCTCCCTCATTTTGGGTAGATTAAGAGAGAGTGGAAATAAGATGACGTTATGATACCAATTTTAAATCTCAAGTTCTTACGAGCAAGAGATCAAGCGTCAAGGCATTGAAAATTAGGAGTAATTTATAGATCTATTCATTTGAGATGGCATCCATGGTCTTCTTTTCCTGAAGTCAACTACATTGAATTTAACATCAAGCATCTTCATGAACATTTCAACATCAAGAAGGTTTATGAAGGTATGGGATTTCCTTTTTTAGTTCTAGCATCTGCTACATAACATCGCACTTTCAATTCAAGTTCAATTCATTTTTTCTTCGAGGTTAATTCATAAAACTAAGGTTTGACTTAAGCAAACCCCTTTCTACCCAACATTTTCCCTCTTTTCTGTGTGAAAGAATAGGTGACGGGCCCATGGAAACAGGTATGAAACAAGTCGGAGGAGATCTATAGTCTGTAATTCATTAGAGCTGAAATTGTTGGGAGCAGGCTGAGCAGGGCACCTTAGTCCCGAGAGTAGGTTGAGCTAGGCACCTTACTCCCTCCAATTCTTCCTGAACTTCATACTGCATGTTAGTTACAATCTACTTTGCTAGTCCTTTTTTTGGAATTTGTATGTCAGTTCTTTGTCTTTCATTGCATATTGAAAAATTATCATTTCAACCTATTTGGACCTACTTCTTGCATTCCTCATTTACAGTTTCCATATTCATATTCTCTACATTGTGAAGGACCATTGAATCCACTTTGTGCTTGAATCATCTTGAGCCTAGTGGATTATTCTCCTTCCAATGTAATCGACAGGTATGAAATAGATTCCTAGCTTGCATGTATGGACTTGTGAATCCTATTTCCCCCACCTTACAACATGTATTCATTTATATGGTAATATTTACAAGTATACATATATATTCATGACCTTTGTGTTATATTGCAAAATATCAAAACGAGTCTTCCAAAAACTTGCAAAATTGTCTAGTTTTTTATTTTAATTTTAAATAAAGTCTTTATTTTATTGCACAAGGTAGTAGAGAGTTGTTATTATCATGTTTGGGGGCTATCTCCTATGTTATCTTCCTCGTCGGCATCTTCATCCATTTACAACAATTCCCTCTCACTAGACAAGCTATCGTTGTCACTATCCAACTCCCAGTTGTCCACCATGAACTAGAAACCCTCCACCCATTCTACGTCAAAGGTAGGTTCCTCCCTAGTCATATTTTTGAGGAATTCATAAGCATGGCCGCACTGAGCTTGATGATCCTTAGGAGAGAAGGTCTTGAAATTGGCTACAACTACAAAAGACCACCACATAACCACTGCATCCATTTCCACGCACGCCTTTGGGTCAATTGCAATAGGAATGCCAACCCCATACTGTGCCACCTCGAGAACTTGGTATAGCCCTCCAATGAGCTCATTCCCAAACAAACCCCATTTCATCCTTGCAATTACATATTTAGGAACTCTCAAGTCAAGCAGAGAACCCACAAAGTGAGACATGACATTAGCATTCACTTGACACCAGTCCTCGCTAACCAAAAAATCATTTTCTAGGACCCACTTAATAGTGACAAAAACCAAATCCTTGTCAATGTTTATTAAGCACTCTAACCTCGGGTTTATTATTATGCCTAAAAATGCTCTTTATCCCTTAGTGGTAGTCAACCTAATTGGGGTATCCATCACTACTTAAGCTTGTAAAATTTATGTCAATGCTCTTTCCCACGCAGGCTTAATCTACAAGTTTGGAATGATTCAATTATTAGGATAATTACCTTTTATAGACAATTCTTGTCCTTTGTGCACACGCGAACAACTATACACCTACATTTTGAGGTGAGTGATCATGCTCCAAAACAAGTTTTGAGGTGTTTGGGTAGCGTGAACTTAGTACTTTCGCTATTCAGTAAGTATTTAATTTGATGTCCTTTTAAATGACAAGGATAATACTATGCCAATTTGTTTTTTGGGCTTAAGTAAAAAATTAATGCATTAATTCCTCTTATCTATAACATGGGATTTGGCTTGGTTCGACTGAAGGTTTTGATTATTATGTCAAAAATTATAGTACTACTATTAGTCATATTGTCAATTTTATGGTGATGTCCATGAAATCATTCATGATTACATATTTAATTTTTCCTCAAAGTGAAGTATTGAAGGGGCACGCATCCTCCTTAAGCGAAAAATATAAAGGTTACCCTTGATACCACTATGGTTTCCAACCTAACGGCCTAGTTTCGTTATCGATAAAATTAAAGATGAAATAAATTAGCAAAGCTCAAAGGTAATAAGCTATAAATCAAAGCATTCAAGGTTTGGGTGATGTAAATAACTCTACCGGGGCTATAGGCGCTCGATTGGGAATAGAGCTATGTTTGTTGGAAATCAAAGCGATATGGTTGTCGGGGCTATGGATGCCTGTCTGTCAGCAAGGGTCTATTCGGTTGGCTATGAGGGGATAGCCAAACTATGTAGCTTTATGCAAATGTGTCCTCCTCTTTATTTCACCTTGTGGAAAGGGAAAATAACAATGCATGCCTACCATAGGGAAGATACAAAAGTACTTGTACAACTAAAGAACGCTTCTTCGGGACAAGATACAAACTATTACCGAAGGACTCACTGTCAACCAACAATAAACAAAATAGTTGAACTAAAATTGAGAAGGATTCTCTTGATCATGAAATTGTCCTTGAACAATAATCAAGCAACCAATAACATGGAAAACATCTCCAATAATCTCCATTGTCACAACTCTTTGTCTTGCTGAATATATCAGCTCAAAGCTCTTCCCAAATTGACTTTCACATCACCACAAAATCAAATCTGCTTGCAAATAATTCACATACACTTCTCACACAATTCACTTCTTATCCATACTTAATTCATCCTTCTGCATATCTTCTATATGAGATACAATGTTGAAATCTTGATCAAGGGTCGACCAAAACAAAATAAGAAATATTACACTAAATAAGCCACCCAAACCTAAAATACTTAGATTGGTCCACTCCAAGAGAATATGGCAACCAAAACATATCATAATACATCATCCCATGAATGATTCGACAAACCACACACATTAACACATATCCCAAAAGACGTTACAAAGCATAATGTGTAGATATAATCAACCAGTCGATCGCATAACCACTTCCAATGCAAAATATTCCATGCACATCTCCACAAACCATAGTGAGACCCAAATAAACATCCCAACACATATCTAGACCAAAGGAACATGATCCACTAAACTGCAATGCAATTAACAACATATCTAGAGGGCACCAAAAGCATTTCGGACCATCTTGAATACAAGATGACACAACTAACACCAAAAGAGTATCCAAACCAAAATTCATCTAGATAACCAAGGTTTGAGAATGCATATTCGAACCAATATCCATCTGGATCACTAGGTTTGACATCAATGACAACCATACAAGCTTTACCTAACAACAATCTCCAATATGTGTTCATGTGTGAAACTTTCAATAAATACAAAAATGCAACACATGTAATTAGGTACACATGAAATAGTTGTGGTAGCATTAGTATTTGTATGATGTGATAAACATTTGTGATAAATAGTTCTCAATTAACAAATTCAAAGAAAAAAAACTTAAACATGTACAATGATATATTGTTTGTCCATGCTAAATATAGATAAGTGTTAAGTAGGTCATTGCTTAACAATGTTAATAATGGAATTATTTACAAATAGAGTAAATGTTCCATGTATTTGAAATTTGTGTAGCATGAACACTGTTGGTGAAATGCCATTTTTGTAATGTTCATATGAAATTTCTCCAAGCTTTGCAAATATTTGTTAGAGTAGGTTGCCATATAAGCAACAATCAATCTCGACCTTTTGTTTATGCAACATGCAATTTAGATTGTGCTAATAGGAGAGATGGATAGGTCTATTGCAAATGTTGTAATGTTTTTATGCAATCTTGTCTATATGTTGCATCTTGCAAGAGTTTACAAGTGTGCTTTTGTGCATCCATCATTCAACTCTTGTAGAAATGTGGATTATGTAATGCGAAAGAAACTTGTGTCCGTTGACCCACTTCAAACAACATTTTTAAAAAGCAACAGTGGTGTGTTTGTTGTTGAGAACATGTATTATAGTTTTGCACACAATTCAATATTAATATTTGGAATAACAACCTATCAAAAAATTGTAAAAGTATATTACAAATATGATGCGTAGGCAAGTAAATGAGAAAAATAGTGAGTAGTTAGAAATGTACAAAGCCCATGTCTTGTTAAAGGTCGTCATCTTTGATGCACACTTCAATTGATTTTTGTTGACATGGTAGCGTGTACCTATTGCTCCAAATGACCCAATTGAATTGTTACAGTTTGCCTCTATAAGTGGGAGATTGTCATGCCACGAGTCAACCTATGTTCATTGCAAATAAATGACACTACTTTAATGATGCTTCTAGGGTTAGGACAATACAATAGTCTACATCACCTCTTTTATATTGTGATTTGTTCTTGATTAAGAAGTTGGTGATGGAAATGCTCGACCCAATTGACATATGTGGCAAAAATGTGTCTATTAGATTGTTGCTAATGTTGATTGTTATTGTCATTTGGCTAGTACTATCCACAAGGTCAACATGAACAATCTCAACTTTATTTTGAACATTGTTGTACTTGTTTGATGTAGGGCTGTATACAACAAGTACATCTCCTTCAAATACAAAAATCGTACAATGTGTGAAAATCTCTAGTATTGTACTCAGGTTTGGAGTTGGTAAAGTCAACCTAAAAAAATGAATTGTGTAGTTTATTTTGTGTAGTAAAGAAATGTTTATTTACTAACAATTCATAGTGGAAAACGTAGGCTAGACTAAAAAGAACAAAGCTAATCGAATCATATTGTTGAAAATTATTTTCAGAAACAATACCTTTCTTTGGTTCGACTAACTTTTGTATTCAATTTGTCAGATGACGTGTCCTCTGATTCAATGCTCTGTGATCATCTGGAAAAGGTTAAAAAACCAAATTGGAAGTCATATAGTTGGTGAAGATATGCTAGATAAGTTTCAATTCATGTAGCATACTTGACATGTCTTATCGTTTTTTTTTAAAACTAGATTCTCCAAGTAGAAGCAATGGAGTAATTGGATCTTATGAATTGATTTGAATGCTTTTGACATATATTTTTTTTGATCGGTAATGCTTTTGACATATTTACAAAGGCAAAAATAAAGTATTTATGTGTCTAGCTATCTAGTTTATATGATGCAAAGGATGATATTTATAAATGTACTTGTAACAATGTTCACAAGACTTCAACAATTGATCAAGCAATGCATATTAACTTTGAGCTGGTTTCATGAATGTATCACCTTGACATTGGTAATCAATTTTCATTTTAGAATTCTTTTTTAATTGGAGGATTTGTAATTTCTACAGTGTTATCTTCATAATTTTGATATTTGATTTACAAATTCTTACCAAGTATTCATTATATTAAATTCATTTGAATCTAATCTTATTACTTAAAAACCATGCTTCATGGTATTAAGCGGATGAAGATGGTGAATTCTATCAAATTAATTTGAATATACATCTAATCTTATTACTTAAGAATTATGTTCCATAATATTTTAGGATGGGGATGGTAGGGATGTATTTCAGGGATGACAATCTAGAAGCCATTTTTTTGGGGAACTATGGGAAATGACTAAATGACTATATGTGTGTGTGTGTACACAAGCGCACGTTCACACAGTTTTCAAGTTTGAAAATTTGAGTTAAAGAGTGAACAATGAAATCATAAACTCAAAATATTGCTCTTAGTGCCAATTGATATATTTTACTATCATTACCTATGAATCTAAATCTCATGACTAATTTTATTGCTATTAAATTACTGCCATGATATATTTATTTTTGTTGTTATAATTCTGTCATAAATGATTTTTATAAAAAAGTATTATTGCAACAATGTTTGAAAATGTTTAAAAGATTTAAATTTTTTTAGAAAGATCAAAAACTTCCCCTACCATCCAAACATACTAAAAATGCCAACAATAATAATACTACATATTTTGATAATGTTTAAAAGATTTGAATTTATTTGGAAAGATTAGAAAATGTCCCGTACTAGCCAAACATATTGGAACGCCATTTGGGGAGAAGGCCTCGGGATGTGTATTTGTGAAACATAAAAACCCATTTTTGAAAAACTTATAAAAACTTTTCAAATAAAAAAACTAAACATGCACCCAAATGGGAGCGTCATTTCAAATATGAGCCTCAGTTTGGGAAATGGAAACGCGGGAAAAAAAAACAGCAGTCGAAGAAAAAGGCCAAAAAAAATAAATGAAACCAGAGTTTAAGGAAACCATAGTCTTTCAGAACGGGCAACAACGTGATGGCGGAGTGAGAAACGGCCGTTTAGGACGGAAACGGCGTTTCGCCTGTTAAAACGGTAAACAGATTCTTCCCATTGCGTTTATAGTAATTGAACCTGTAATGTGTTCTGTGATGTGGCATTTGATTGTTCTTGTTGCATAACAATTACCTTATAGAAAACATTTTGAGATGTTCATCCTGCAGGTGCGACCACCTAATTTCACTTGGAAAGGCTACTTTCTTCCGAATGCCCTCCATGGACTTTATTAAACATGATGCTGTGCAGAGTCTAGACATAGAAGGTATACTGTCGCTCGCTGACGATCTCTGTCAAGTTCTTGACACTGCTACAGATTTTTCTGTGTTAGCTGAAGTGCAACAAGAAATAAGCGGGCTCAAATCTGTTGTTGAGGAGGATTCGTCAGAAGTCCAAACAATCTTGAAAGGTAATTTACTGTCATTATTATCTTTTTTTTTTTTTTTTTTGGTGCATGGTTTAACTCTTTTTTCTTACATGTAAGTGTTTGAAATGAGTTTAATTGTCATTAGAACTTTTTTGCTGGTCGATTTGGATTTTAGACTCATGCATTTCGCTTCTATTTTCCTAGGGTTTGGAATTGCTTCTAATTCATGTGGGAAAAATGTTTTTAGTGAGTTTCAATTGAGGTGGGTAGTGTTTAATGTGGGTAGTGTTTAATGTCGGGTTCATTCTGATCTTTAGTTTCTTTTCCCGTGAATTTCTGGTCTCTTGTGTTATTTCTGTAATTACGAATATCTAGGTAGCAATTTTTTTTTTCTTTTTTTAATTTGTGCGAGTTCTTTTGTCTATGGGCTTCCAGTTTTATTCTCATGTTATTTTTCCCATTTTATATGCCAATTCAATCAACATCATGACTGCAGACATTCAGGGCAAAGTACTTGTGCACGAGAGGAAAGTGGAAGTTGCAGAGAAGGAGGCAGTGGCAGATGAAAAATTGCAAGCCTTACGCACTGAATTGGAAAAAGAGCAGCAATATGAGCATCAATATATGCACGAGCTTAGATAAGTTTCGTAAACCTAGGAACCAACAACCTGTCTGAAGGTGTTTAATCTTAGCACAGTTTAGTTCCAACACAATTAATGTCACACGGTCATTGAAGATGAGATGGATAGGTTGGAATTGGAGCGATCTCGCATAGAAAGCCGCAAGGAGGCAGTGAACAAAGCCAAAAAAGAAGAAATAAGAGCACAGTAAGACAATTACTTGTTTCATTTTTTAGCAAATGAATATTGCTATGATGGTGAAATATTTGAATGCTTCTATTTATTACGACGTTCTTCTCATGTTGTAACCAAAATGACACACTTTCCCTCTAAATTTCTTGTCATGATTTTAGAGGATGACAATTTTCAGAATTCTTAGTAAGTTAGTATTTCAGAAACATAAAGAGGATTATTAGGTTTTTTATTTGGGTGAACTGAAAAATCAAGAACCATTCAACTGCTGGAGTTTTACTTAGATGCATTGATATTTTCTCTATAACCAGCTTGATTTCACAAGAATGGTGTTTCTGGGGAATTTATTCTCAAGTAGTCAGTGCTCATTATATTTCAGTTGAATGGAGCACATCAGTGTTTCTATACTTATGATGAAGCTAGTAATGTCTGTATTTTCATAACTCTTGCAGTGCTTTCCTGCCTAGATTAGCAGATCCTGCCCATGTAATATGTTGCATTTGCAAAAATTCGTGAGGATTTTATTTCAGACAATCATCCGGTATAATGCTTGAATCTGGATTCTCATAATCTGTCCTCATAATCTGCCTAAGTAATCTTGCTCCTTTTGGTGCTTTTTCTTTATTTCTATGATGCATAATTTTCAACATAACTATTGTGGTACAGGCATATTAAAAGTTAAAGCAAATGCAAAAAGTACCTATAACATGAATTCTGTCATGAACTTTATAATATTAACATAATCTCCAGTGTCTTATACCATCTAATGTAATTGAACCTATGATGCCATGAGCCTTGACTTGTGCCAATGGCTAGTGAAACCATGCTGAAGTGAAAATGGCCATGGATATGTTTCTAGTCACACATGTGGACACTAGTTATAAAATTATTTGCATCAAGAGACATTCTACAGTGGTATTATGGAGTCGTGTTGTTACTGCGTACATAAAAAACTAAAACCCTTAATTTGACAGCCATTTGCTTGTCAAATCATTAGTAAATAAGGCACAGCTCAATGCACATTGTGGTGGATTGGAATTGAAGCTGTGAATGGAGTTTTGTAGGGGTTGCAGACATAAATTATTGTTGAAAAATAAAATGGCCATCATGACGGGTATGTTGTGAGGGATTGGTAGAGAAATTGGACTTCACTCGACTTGCAAGGGAGCAAAAATGGCGATCAATTATGCCAAAATATTATTTAAGGAATTAACGGGCACTGATATTATTGTGAATTGCATGGCATTGGGGTCGGTGGCCATAGGGATGTTCATTGCAAGAAAGGGTGATGACCTCATTCAACATGTTGTGAAGGATCCCCTACTTGAGCAGTTGGGCTAGGTGATTGACGTGATGCTTGTCATGGTATTTTTGGCCAGTGTTGGGGAGTGGGTTAATGCTTAGGTTGTTCGAGTCAACGACAACAATGTATAAACCTTAAAGGTATTTTTGGGTGTGTGATATTGTGGGTTAAATATTAGTGGAACTGCAAATCATTAGCCTATCCAGGGTTATGTAATACAGTAATAGCATCCTTTTGTGGACTTCAAAGTTAGTCTACTATAATAACTAAACCCTTGATATATGTTCTTAGGTGTTGTTTATAATGTTTTAAAACCTTATTTATGATTAACATGAAATGCTAGAAGTGGTTTTAAGCTGATTTATTATTTTGTCGTACATATTTTTTGCTCTGCAAAGGTATTTTTTGGTAGAGTACGTGTTTTACCGAAGTGCTTAGCACATGGGTCAAACATGTGTCATTTAAGCCTACTTGTGTGGGCTGAGTAGTCGACTTGGAGATTTTGACACAACTCTCCATCATACATGTTGACTTTCTCTTTACACTTGGTGGAACCATTCTGCCACCACTTGAGTTGAATACCGATTCAACTTTGTCTCTTCTTGCCTTTATAAGAAAGGCTATATTGTATATAACAATTCAATTTGGCTATTGTCATGATTGCAAAAACTTGCACCTAATCTAACCTAGCCTAGAATTCCTCGTAGAGTCATTTTGTGAATTTTTGAGTTGCTCATTGAGTTATTCTTTGCAAGAGACGCATATCTTGTGAAGAGGCATTTGAGAAGGCACCGAGCTGGGTGAATCAATAGAGAAGTTGTTACCTACACCATCTACATTTTATTTGTAGGATACAAGTTGTTGAAAGGCGCAACATGGTAGAATGAAGGTGACCCACAACTAAGCCTTTCCAACATATGTTTGGTTGTTGATGTGGGCTTATGCATGTTTGGTTGGGAGAAAGTATGTTTGGAGTTAATGTTGGTGTGACTTGAACTATCTTCACCTCCATGTGGCCCCAAAATGGCACTAAGTTTCTTGTTTTAATTTTGAAGCCATTCATTTCATGCATGATATTATTTTCTTGTTGCCTTTTGTTTATTGCGATACTTCATTCTTCATTCATAGTAGCAGACTAGCACGCAACCTTCACAAATATCCAACTCATCGTGTGAAGTGGAGCAACAGATAATGTCCATTTGTCACAACTTGTAATATTGCTAAAGGGCATCAAAGAAGGCATTCAATCCATCAATCTGCAACCTTCACTTTTTTACGTGGGCTCACAGACTTCTCACGCCATCTCCCATGAGACTCTAGCTGCCATGTGGCCTTCAACACTAAGCAAAGTTTGTATTCAAATCAGATTTTAATCTATTTGCATTGATTTTCTTTATTGAGGTGACTTCAAGTCACGACAATAATCCCCCTACCAAGCTCACGCCTCATCACCCACATAGCAAGCAAACTTTACTTCTGTTCAACTGGATTTTATAAGATATAAATATGTGGCAAGTGTAATTTGACTGTTTTCTAACGAGTACTCTAACCTCCTTCAGTGATAACCTTGTTTTGTGTTAGAAAATTTAAACCATAACACATATTGTTAATGGTCTATTCTAAGTCACAGTTAAAATATTATGTTGCATTAAAAATAGGCACAGTGGGTAAATTTGTAAAACCTCTTTATTTTGCTTGGTAAGTCAAATTCGAGTACCATTTGTTGCAAAAGTGGTTTATTTTTTTGCCACAAATACAATGTCTCATTATCCAAAAGTGTACTTTTCTTCCTACCCTTTTAATGTATCAAAAATCTAAGTGACTCACTACACTTACATATGTGTCTGTGGACAAGGAACCATAGAAATTTGTGACTAAAGCATTTCCAATGTCTTGTTTGTTCCAGAATTGCAAAACAATGCCCTTTCCATATATTGGCTCACAAATTCAGGGAAGATAGTTGAATTCACATCCACTACAACAACAATTTGAGATTCAAAGAGTAGAGAAATTCATGCAGTTGGCAAGGTTGATAATGCCTCTTATGTTTACACATTCTCCCATTTTCCTCGAGAGGATTAATTCTCCTACTTCCAGCAAAGGCAGTTCATCTTCTCTGCCAACTTCTGTTGCATCAGGATTCAAAGGCCCTTCACAAAGAGTATCTAGAAGATCTTTCTATCAGGGCAAACAATGGAGCATTTGAGCATCATTTTTGGGATGGGAGGGGAGGGGGGGAGAGATGAGCGTGGGGCAGGCTTTATAGCCTTCCTCTTTTCTCTCACATGAGGAAACATATTGTTATTTTTCTCTCTTTTTGGAGGGTAGTTTTTTCCCACAAGGTTTTCTACCTTTCTCCACTTTTTGAGAGATGACTTTGTACATGGGTATGTATGTGTTTTTTATGACACCTCCAACATAGAATAAAATACTAAGTATTCTATCCTCTCTTGAACAAGGAAACCTTATATGCTAAACAATGTGATCAAGTAAGTCAACCCCAAGGTTTCTTTAGTCAGGTCTTGATGATGCAATTTGGATAGACTTAGTTGAAATGATGTGAAATTGCTGTTTGGACAAAGGGACTTACACAATTTTTCTAGGATTTTATCACTTCTTTCACAAGGAAGACTCTAGCTAACATTCTTGAATAACTTATGATTGTGCAATTAGGTTCTTGAAACTAATCCTAACGAAGGCTTTGAAATAAAATGCAAAAGGAATGAGGGCTTAGAAATCTACTCCTAACAATGTAAGATATCACTATTGATTTAGTGAAACCTGTGATGTCCGCATATTGTCAAATAATAGTAATCTATATCTTAATATGCTT
Source organism: Cryptomeria japonica (assembly GCF_030272615.1). Classification (NCBI taxonomy): domain Eukaryota; kingdom Viridiplantae; phylum Streptophyta; class Pinopsida; order Cupressales; family Cupressaceae; genus Cryptomeria; species Cryptomeria japonica. Next base: position 147,574,342 of record NC_081410.1, read on the forward strand.
ATGCATCAATTATTTAATTATGAGTTTATTGTTCATTCGAATTAAAGATTTGAATGAACCGCTTAGTAATAAACAGATTATTATATTACATATTTCATTAAATAACATTTTTAAAAATTCTTATTAATATTTCAAGATCATTAATTAAATAAATATCAAGGAAACAATTAGAATAATCATTCAGCGTACTTCAATAATGACAGACCAGATCTGACACATGTCAGATTTGCCTACTTTGCATCAATTAAATAGACCATTCATGAATTAAAAAGCAGTGATCATATTATTATTAACATTGTCAAATTATATTCTAAGTCATACGTTTACATGCTGCAATCTGATTAAGTGAATATAATAGTTTGTTGAGAGCAGCAAATAACTAAATAGAGATTAGTAAATAGATACCTCCTTTTCCAATGGATATAACCACGAATTAGAGACATGACTCTTGAGCGATTAGGGAGGCTATAAGAGACCCATTCCCATGCATCCAAGAAGGCATCAAATGCTGAGGGAGAAAAGCAGTTCGGTCAAATTGAGATTAGAACAGCAGTTTGGTAAGGAAGATTCATGATTTAATATTGATTGATCACCATTTCAATAAAGAAATTTACAGATTATATGATAAGTTTATTATTGTATAAATATGATAGGAAGGATAGTAAATTTCTTATATATTTAAAGTATTTAATATTCTTGTATTATCAGTAGAAATTATTATATGAAGAGAGTTAATGGTTCTATGAACTATTAATAACTTATATAATAGGTAATTAGCAAATACATAAATAATTGGTAATATAATTTTTGTTATATATTTAAATCAGAATAAGGATAATAGATCAATATATGATAATGATGTTAGCAAGATTTATATTCACTTGATATACATACATATATGCTTGAAATTATATCAATAAGATTATATTTATATATTTATAAAAAAACATGAATTATAAATATATATATTATTATGGATAGATTAAAATGAATAAATTACTTTGATTATATTTTCTTAGATTATTTATATATGTGCGCATGTCTTATCTCATAATCAATCAAAGAAATTGAGGAAGTAAGTTAGGAATTGCAGTTTACCGGCTCTCCCAAGCTAAGTAGGCCACCCCGATGGATGGAATTGTCATAGTGGGACGCTCCTGTATCTTGTGGGTCAAGAGGTGAGTTGTCATAGTGGGATGTTGCACACTCTTGGGTTTAGTTGGGTTGAGTAGTTTACAGGCACCCTTGCGAGGCTTTCTTACCAAACTAAACTATGATTGTTTATGGGTAGAAAGACATGTTTATCATTCTATGTAATATATTTGGTATTAATCCATGTATTTTTTTATTTGTCTATTCCTAAGTTTATTGAATGACTAGATGAAGTTACTCTTATATATTGAAAAAATGATAAACTATATCGTGGAATTACTAATTCAGGACAAAATTTAGGTAATCACTAGTTGGAGACATTACAAAACCAAACCACACTTTGCTTCACCATGAGATAACAACTACACAAAGGTGATGCAATCTTATAAGGTATGCTAATGATTTTCAAATCACTTGTACACATTTACACCATAAGCATATGAATCAATGAGTATAAAGCAATTAAAGTTAAGCTTTTGAAATAAGTTTAGATTAACCATGCACTGCAATCTGCAATCGACAAACCACAAATGGTATGAACTAAGAGGTTTCACGATAAGTCAACAACAACGTCTTCCATTTAACTAAAGAACTCCATTAAAACTGATCTAAAATTAACTTGAGAAGTAGGAAACCATGCTAACATTCAAAACAACACACGTGCTCACCAAGCTTCTATGAGTTTGTAGTTATTTTGGTAATATCTTAGCAACAATTCCACAAAAGTCTCTTGCTATAAATGAAATGGGCAAGCTTTATATAGAGCTCCCAATTAAGGCGACAAAACCCTAAAGAAGGGTAGTAACAACTACCATCTTACCTACTAAGTTGACATATGAGATAACAGATATCCCCAACAACACATACTACGAGGAAGAAGAGCAAATAAGAAAATCCCATGTTGACTAGGATCACAAATTATCGTCTAGGATGGCATGCTTGTTGGGTATTCCATCATTTCTACCGTAGGATAGTTTGTTTTATTTGTTAGTGTGAGTATGTTTGTTAGAATAATTTGGATTGTTTGTTATCATTTGTTAAAACCGTGAGTGCCATTTAGAGTACTTCATTCACTGCCATCGCTTTGTATATATACCCTTATGATAATGAATTTGATCAATTCGATTGCGTTGTGAAATCTGATATGGTATCAGAGCGTTTAACTATTTCTGTGTCTATGTGATAGAATACTTTGGGATTGAAATTGCTGCTATATACTTATTTGGCTCGCATTGAGTTTGGCGGGTTTCTTTCATCAGTGTGTGTTGTTAAGCATTATTGATCTTATATTGCTATAGATCCATGAAGATCAAGTGTTGCTATTGATGTGCTTGGAGGTCTAACCGTATGGATGCTTTGTTGGGCATAAGTGACAAACCTTTAATGACAACGCCATTATAGAGTATATGAGTGGGCATTTGTGACAAGCAATTGATTACCAAGTTTGAGTGTTTAGTGGTGAACAAACTAACTGCTAATTTGTGTGATGCGATGGAGCCCTACCTTGTTGGTTATTGCGAGCAGTGCATTAACTCTGATCTGGGTTCAGCATGTTGAAGGGACCGATGCTTCTTTCTATTGGTAGTAGCATGGACAAATACACATCCATATTGGTGGAGAATGACATTGGCAACTTGTCTATATCTCACTGAGGAGATCATGATGTTGGTAATCGACTAGAGACGTGATTTCTTGGCTTTCGATGCTTTGATTGGTTGAAGAGGCATCAACACTATTCTGAATATGTTGACTTGTGGGTCGATCTGTGCACAAAAGAGGTCGTGCTTCATTCAAGGGCCTTTGGAGCTTGATATGATATTGGCGGTTTATTGTTTCTTCACTGTAAAGAAACACACCCATTTCTGTTCGAAGCCTTTTTATTGACAGAACAATCCCTTATGCCGTTTTTGTTATTATTATTTCGAGCTATGTGAAATCCATTATGGCTCATGGGAGGAGTCTTCATTGCCGCATGCTGTTGGACCTGTACTGCCCTCAGAGGGGTCTTTGTTGTGTGAGTAGTTTACATTGTGGGTCTCACGCTATAGCTTGATCATGTTGTGGACTAGATAATTGGGTGTTAGTATCAGATTTGGTAGTACCTGTTGCATCTTGGGGCATGTTCTAGATGTACGGATGGTCATATGGCTATGATAATAGGGGTCTCGCCGCTTTCGGTTGGTGATATTTTTATTTTTTGTTTATTTTATTTTGTTACATTTTTAGCTTTCAAAATGAGGTATATCAAGTAGATATGGGACAAGTGAGTTGCTAGATAGGGTTGTTAGAATGAATTTATGATTCAAATGAGAAAGAGTTCAAAAACTAAAAATTGTAAGCCTATCTTTTAAACAAAATTATTTAATTTCAAATCTTCCAAGGGGGGTGTTGTTTTTCTTCCTTCTCTAACACAATGGTAAGCAGTTCTCCCAAATTCCTTCTTCTAGACTCTCAGCTACTACGCGGGAATAACTATTCCACATGGAAGACCAAACTCAAAACTCAACTCGAGTTTGAAGAAGTTTGGGATGTGGTCAATGGCACTGCAACGAGACATCAAACAGATGTTGACGAGTAGAAGAAATTTGATCAAGTCGACATAAAGGCTAAATTGATCATTCTATTAAGTGTGTATGAGGCGAAGAATCAAAATTAGATCCTAAATTTGCAGAGTTAGCTACACAGCCCAAAGATGAAGAATGGAGAATAGTTAGAATCCTTCTTGAAAAGGATTGCAGAATTGAGGGCTTCTCTACAAGCTTTGGGAGAAAAGACCGAGGATGCAATTTTGGTGCCTATTGTTCTATGGGCACTATCGTCCAGATACAAGGTCTTTGTGACAACTTTGAATGTCACTGAGATGATGCCCACATTCGAGAAGCTAGTAAATCTTCTCCAGAAAGAAGAATCTATCAGCTAGGAACATGATCAGGATGATCATGCCATGACTACTCGTCATAAAGGCAAGAAGCCCGTGCAACAGTTCAGTAAACCTCTCAAATTTGGAAATTCATCTAAGCCTTAGAAGTAGTGTCCAATCTGTGATAGAGTTGGACATGATGTGAAGAATTGTTGGTACAACTCATTTGACAAAGGCTCATCCAACAAAACACATCCAAAGAAGCCCTTTCAAGGTGGCAAACTGCAATGGGAGCAGAAGACCAAACAAAAGCAACAAAGCAATGTTGCTGAAGCAGATGATTCTCCAAACGAGGAATACGTGCTAGCAGCCCACATTTCAGAAGATGATTCACAATCCACCTCTAAATGGTATGTGGACTCAGGTGCTACAAAGCACTTGACTCGACATAAGAAGTGGTTTCACACATTGAAACCCCATCACGGTACAATAACTCTTGGAGATGATACCACCCATGACATCAAAGGTATTGGTGACATTGTAATATCCCCACTTTGAAATAGAATTTAATAATAAATGATAATAATATCCCCTTTGAAATAGAATTTAATAATAAATGATAATAATATCCCCACGTTGAAATAGAATTTAATAATAAATTATAATAATATCCCCACTTTGAAATAGAATTTAATAATAAATGATAATAATAAAATTAAAATATAAAATGATATAATTAAATATGATTAATTAAAAATTAATTAAGTTAATGAAAAGTCAAAAGAAATGAAAGGAAAAGTTGTGACTCCCTCAACAATGATATATAAAAGGGAGAAGAAAACCTCATTTGAGGGGGGGATAATTGGGTAATGAGAAGTGCAGATCTGATTTAAATAATAAGTGCAGATTTGATTATGAAAGGTTGTGTCCCTTTCAAATGGTAGAAATAATGAAGAGTTGCACTCTTTCAAAGGGTGATAATGGTGAAAGGGTGTGTCTCTTGCCAAAGGGCATACATGATGAAGAGGTGTGACCTCTCCCTCAAATTGAGAGATATAAAGGGAAGGAATCAAAAGCATCTAGTGAGAGCAGCATTGATAAGATCAGATCAGAATTGTTATCAAGTTACAGGAAGTAACATTTGTGTTCTTTGTGGTATGCCTCCCAATCTACAAGCAACATCTATAGTGCGAACTCCAACCGCAGGCTACAATTTGCGTATAGGTAAGAGGGGTTAAGAAGTTTTAAGGTATATATGTGTGTGGACATGTGTGCCACACACACACATATATATTAATGCATTTTTATGAATACATATATCTCTAATGATTACTTATATGAATGTAGCAATAAAGATAGGAATCTATGTAGAATATGTATGTATATTTAGGATCATTAGAAAGATTAAAGAATATGTAAATGAAGACGTAAATTATGGAATGGAAAACAGTAATGAATCATAAAATGTAATATTAATGTGATTATATGATGGAGGCTATATGGAAGAAATTCCTTTAGCCTAATGGAGGGATTATGATAATCCCTGGTAGGCAGTATATACTGAATATCTATATGCATATATATGGCTTGGTTGACTAAGTTCATCCAAGAAGAGACGGATCTGGCCGGTCCCCTCTGATGGACTTGGATGATGAGATGCATCATCCAAGGCAAGGAATTGACATATGGTCTTCCTTGAATGGCTTGGGTGTAAGAAATTACACCCAAGACAGGAATCGAATTAACCTTCGATTTCCTGGATGGCTTTGGTGTAAGAAGTTACATCCAAGATAGGAATCGAATTAACCTTCGATTTCCTGGATGGCTTGGATGTAAGAAGTTACATCCAAGACAGGAATCAAATTAACCTTCGATTTCCTGGATGGCTTGGGTGTAAGAAGTTACATCCAAGACAAGAATCGAATTAACCTTCGATTTCCTGGATGGCTTGGGTGTAAGAAGTTACATCCAAGACAGGAATCGAATTAACCTTCGATTTCTTGGATGGCTTGGGTGTAAGAAGTTACATCCAAGACAGGAATCGAATTAACCTTTGATTTCTTGGATGGCTTGGGTGTAAGAAATTACATCCAAGAGAGGAATCGAATTCACCTTCGATTTCCTGGATGGCTTGGAACCAAGATGGGTTCCAAGAAGGTGAGCTTCACAACTGCTTAAGGACATATCTTCGTATGGCATTCGTATCCTTTTTATTTTAAAGAATTGAAAGTAGTGTTAATTAAGTAATTGAACTTTAATTGCAAATTAGATTAGTTATGTATATATATTTTTGTTGTGTTCTAACAATCTGTTTTGCAAGACAATGATCTCTAACTAGTAGGGACATTACAGACATCTCTTTGAAGTTTGACATTAATCGTTGCAGGATTACTAATGTTTTGTACGTGCCAGGACTTACCAAAATTTTTCTTTCTGTTAATCAATTTCTTGATCATAATCTTAGGTTTGAATTTGATTCAACTAAGAAAAAAAAAGTCCGTCTTATCAAAGATAAGTCTAAAAATGCAAAAAAAGTTGCTAGTGCTACTAAGGTTGGTAGAATGTTTAGGCTTGATACAATTGCTGAAAATTAGGCCTTAGTGACAAAGGACAATGATATTGCTATCTTTGGCATTGTAGATTTGGTCATTTGAGCACTAGTTACTTGCTAAAACTCAGTCAGAAAAGCATGGTCAAAGGGCTTCCATCACTTGAGAAGTCAAGTGTTGTTTGTTCTAGCTGTATTGCTGGAAAACATCACAGAGCACCCTTCTATCCTAGTGGGCATCGTGCAAGCCAGCCTTTGCAGTTGGTGCATACCGATTTGTGCGGTCCCATGCCACCTAGTCACAATGGATACAGGTACTTTCAGCTTTTTGTTGATGATCATACAAGGAAAATGTGGGTATATTGCTTGCAGCATAAAGATGAAGCTCTTTCATATTTCAAAGAGTTTTGCAATCCGGTGGAGAAAGATACGAATCAATATATTCGTGCCCTCCGCTCAGATCGAGGGGGGGAATACGCCAACACAAAATTCTCCATATATCTGAAGGAAAATGGAATCCGATGTCAATTGATTGCAACATTCACACCTCAACAAAATGGTGTTGCAGAACGAAGGAATCACATCATCATGGAGATGGTCCGGAGTATATTGAAAGATTCTCAACTAGAGCATGCATATTGGTTAAAGTTGTTCACACAACAATTTATCTTTTGAATCGTGCACCTACCAAAGCTCTTGATGGCATCACTCCAGAAGAAGCATGGACATGGGTAGGGCCTTCTATCTCACATCTTTGTGTTTTTTGGATGCATTGCTTATATGCATATTCCTAAACAAAAAAGGAATAAGCTTGATCAAAAGTCAAGGCAATGCATTCTTCTTGGATATAGTAATGAATCTAAGGCACATCGCCTCATGAATCCCAACACAAAGAAGATTTACAATAGTAGGGATGTAATTTTTGATGAGAAGAGTGCGTCAAGTGCTCCTCCCACTTCATCACCTACTACAGACAATGCAACTATGTTCAACTTGGATGGTAAAAATGATGAGAACATTGATAATCAATCAATACCCACCAATGTCACAAAATCATTACCAAAATGGTATACTGGTACCATTCGAGATGCAAAGCTAGATGGAGTCCTAGACACTTCCACTACGGGTCCAAGGACTTGCAACATGGCTCACAATGAGGTAAACTTTGCACCAATGACTTCAATTGTTGAAAATTTTGAGCCATCTAATGTTTAGGAAGCACTAGAATCAAAGCCTTGAAAAGAGGCTATGGATGTAGAGTATCAATCTCTGATGAAAAACAACACTTGGGAGCTTGTTGATCTACCACATGGTAAGAAAGCAGTTGGTTGTAAATGGATTTTTAAAACTAAGTATAAAGCAAATGGTAGTGTAGATAAACATAAGGCTAGACTTGTAGCCAAGGGTTATGCCCAGAAAGGAGGGATAGACTATGAGGAAACATTTGCTCCCATTGCAAAGATAAAAACCATTAGAATGTTTTTGCTTTAGCAGCCCAATTTGGATGGAAATTGTACCAAATGGACGTAAAAAGTGCCTTTCTTAATGGAGATCTTAAGGAAGAGGTATATATGACCCAACCAAAGGGATATGTTGCAATTGGTAAAGAAGAAAAGGTGTGCAAGCTAATCAAGTCCTTGTATGGTCTCAAACAGTCTCTTAGAGCTTGCTATATCAAAATTGATGAGCATTTGCTAAAACATGGTTTCACTAGGCATCCATATGATCCAAATCTCTACCTCAAGGATCAAGGGAGGGATATTGTGATAATTAATGTATTTGTTCATGACTTAGTTATCATAGGCAGCTTAGAAGCAATGATTGAAGCAACCAAGAATGACCTCAAGAAGGCTTTAGATATGACCTATTTCGGGCTACTACACTATTGTCTAGGCTTAGAGGTATGGCAAGCAAATCACCATTTCTTGGGGAAGTAAGAAGCAACCCACAGTTGCTCGTTCCTCAATAGAAGCAGAATATCGTGCAATAGTTTGTGAACCAGTTTGGCTATGTTGCATATTAGAAGGATTGGGGGTACCACAAAACTAGCCTACAGTCCTCTATTGCGATAATCACAGTGTTCTTAAGCTTGTTCGTAGTCTAGTGTTTCATGAATAGACCAAGCATATTGAAGTCGACTGTCACTTCATTTGCGAACATGTTCAACAAAACAACATTCAAATTCAATTCTGCTCCACATAGGAACAACGTGCTAACATCTTCACCAAGCCTCTTGTACGTGTGAAGTTTGAAACATTTAAGAGTTCCCTTATTAGTATTTTAAAACAATGATGTAATAAGGGGGGAATGTTGGGTATTCCATCATTTCTAATGTAGGATAGTTTGTTTTATTTGTTAGTGTGAGTATGTTTGTTAGAATAATTTGGAATGTTTGTTATCATTTGTTAAAACCGTGAGTGCCATTTAGAGCACTTTGTTCACTGCCATCACTTCTATATATACCCGTATGATAATGAATTTGATCAATTCGATTGCTATGTGAAATCTGATAATGCTCCGTATTTCTTTCTTTGATAGCAAATTCAATGAACTTGGACATGATAATTTCAAGCACATCCATTGGTGCTCTTAGCATATTCTCCACTTTATACTCAATGATTGCCAAGTTAGCAGTACATGTGGCAAGAGTCTTCCCATTCTGATCCCGATTCTTGGATACCATTCATGAAAATTAGAAATGAATCAGCATTTTCCATATGATCCTTTGAAATAGAATTTTTAGCCTTGAGGTAAATACTTTGCATTTTGTCTTTCAGGTCCTTTGCATTCATGTTTCCATCATCACTCATTTCTTGATCAAACATTGCTTCCACTAAAACAAGGATTCTATTTTGAATATCCTTGACCATCTTCTTTATTTGAACGCAATCATTCTCAACCCTTTCAATTATCTCCCTTTTCATAATCAAAGCACAATACCAACATTGGAAATCATACGCTTGGTTCACCTCCATCACATTTCCATCAACTAAAGTTTGCTTAGAAACATTCATTAATGCATATAGACGTGGAATAGTCTTCTCTTTGACAGCATGGAATTCTTGACATAGGGCAGCTATAGCTTGAATTCTATCCAAGAGAGCGACAACTCTCCCATACACTCGAACCAATTCTTCCATAAATCCATTCGCTCTGTCCGAAATGCTTCCAATCCATCCCTTTGCCACTTGAGTCGTTGACCTCATTCCCTCCAAGTCCTCAATTGATTCTTTTGGAAGTGTTGCAAGAGGTACAATGTTCCTTTAGCTTGCTGGATTGAATTCATCAAATGCTGTATGTAGTTTCTCAATTGCTTGTTTTTTGTCTTCAACTGATTCTTCTTTTCTTCCTCTTTTCTCAATCCTTCCGTAATGGTCATCATGGAATCCTCTAGTTCCTCAACTTCCTATTCCTTTGTTATCGGCCCCAAATCAATTGTCATAACATCATATTGTTGTGGAATGATATATTCCTTTGCCTTATTAACCTTCGAAAATGCAACTTGGATTTTGCGAGACCCAGAACTTTCCTTTCTAATCTTGGAGTATTTCTTTACTTTTTTCTTTTGCACAGTCTTACCTATTTGGCTTAGAAATTCTTGCAATTCATCTACTGAATTACTTTCTATTATAGATTTCTTCTTCATTCGCTCCCAAAACCATTTAGGAGTTGTTGACTGTTCTTCATCCTCATCTAGTTCTTGTTCGTGAACTCCTCGCAATGCTGAAATCATTGCTTGGATGTTCTAGGATTTCTTCAATTTGCACTGCTTCTTGATCTTTCAGCTGATTGTCAGGAGAACTTCCACTCCTTGAGAAGAACTTCTTCCTTGACTCTTTTGTTGAATCAACTCCAAGGACTCATTTACACTTTGTCTATCCTGCGCACTTGGAGTTAATCCAATTTCTCTTTTTAGCTCATTCTCCGCAATAGATGTTGCATTCTTGTCCATGAAAAGATCGACCTCTTGCATTGAAGAAATACTAGTTGATGATTGTGTTGTCCTAACTTATGTCTTTTTTGTTTTGGTTCTTCACTTGGAGCTTCTTGCCTTTTTGTCTTTTTGGATTGTGAATTCTCAGCTATGCTCTTCCCTTTTTCATGATCTCTATCCTCCTGTACATCTCTATCTTCAATTTTGACCTCTTGTGATTCTTCCGTCATTTCATCATCGGAGGATTGTGACTCCAAGTCCCTCATCAAATCATAGGTTAAATGAACATCTTGCTCTTTTCAACTTGTTCACTTGCTGACTTATCCATCTCTTTATATTTGACATGATTGTTCACTTGGTGCAGGAAGAGGCTTATCTTTTTCTTCTTCAAACTAATGTTGAACTTGATTTGCATCCTCCTCAACTTGATCTGGAATGGGAAGTATTTGACCAACTCTAATCATCTCCAATAATACCCTAGAACACATTTTCCTCTTGATTTCAAAATCAACAACTTCATTTGCCCAATGATCTTCAAGATGTGCCTTGTGCCCATATTTTCTTCCACTAACCATCCTAATATTATGAAAGGGATCAAAATTTGCTCTTGTTGTATGAGTCACAAGGTTGTAGAATTGTAATTCCTCTTCTGATTTCCATTGTGTTGTGACACATCGCCCCATTGCAAATGGGGACTCCCTACTTTTTAGGCCCTCCCGGTCTTTTGGCTTGTGTTTTTGGGGTCTTTTCGCAGCAGTCTTGTCAATCTCTCTGCTTTGCGGATGTTCGGAGGTCAGTTAGGTTTAATCTGCTTCTTTGTCGAGCAAATTTGGCTAAGTCTAGGACTCCTTTTGTGAATTTTAGGGTTTTTGCCTTCTGTCCTAGATTTTAGGGGTTTCTGTTAGGGTTTTGGGAAAACTGAACATACAATTGGAACCATGACCCTTCAAGGAACCTCCCAGTGAAATTTGAGCCCAAACGGAGCAACTTTCTATTTTTAGAAAGTCCCTATTTTTTAGGGATTTTTCCGAGTCTCGGAATGTCGTCTTTTTGCCAAAAAACAAACTTACTATTTTTAGTAAGTCATTACTGCACCCTGTCTAGGGATCTAACGCTGACACCTGGAAAGTTTCTTTTTTTGGAAAGTTATTACTGGCAGGGTCAGTCAGCCAAGGCGACAAGGATCAGGCATTCATAGACAATTCTAATTCCGGAAAGTCAAACAGCAGACAGAGAAAGCCAGAAATGGGTTGAGTACCGAAAGTCCGTGCCCAAAATGGAAAAGGCATTCACAGGAGGAAAAATCCATGAATCCATGGACATGGTGAAAATGCGCCCAAGACTGGACTGGGGCGCCAAAATGGAAAAGGCATTCACAGGTGGAAAAATCCGCGAGTCCATGGACAAAGTGAAAATGCGCCCAAGACTGGATTGGGGCGCCAAAATGGAAAAGGCATTCACAGGTGGAAAAATCCACGAGTCCATGGACAAAGTGAAAATGCGCCCAAGATTGGACTGGGGCGCCAAAATGGAAAAGGCATTCACAGGTGGAAAAATCCGCAAGTCCATGGATAGAGTGAAAATGCGCCCAAGTCTGGAGTCAGGCACTGAAATGAGATTCCCAAGGAGAGAGGGAAAATCCATGAATCCTTGGCATGGCGAAAATTCTACCCAAGCTAAAAAGTTGAAATTTTGCTTAAGGCATGGAATCCAAGGGGTCAAGGAGGAATAGGAAATAAAATTCCCCTTGAGCAAATTTTTTAATTTGCTATTTTTAGACACCGAATCTTGTCGGAATGAGGAAATTGTTATAGATTCGAAATCGTGGCAGAATTCTCCATCCAATGAACCTGACTCCTAAATTTTAGGAGGATCCCTAAAAAATAGGGATGTTGAAAAGAAAACATGGACAATTCACAAAACAATGAATTCCTTCCTCAGGAGGAATTTCTGCCCCAGCCTTGTGGAGGGCACTAGAATGAAGAATGCATGGAGAAACAGGCAAATTGCAAGAGTCCTTGACCAAGGCATTTTAGCACCCAAGTGAGAGAAGGAGCACCAGATAGAAGGAGGCATGGAGGATTCACAAAATTCACTGAATCCTCCACCAAGTCAAAATTACGCCTAAGAAGAAGAAATTCCAAGAAAATGAAAAAATTGGCTGTGTCGGAAATTCCTTCCTTCAAGACAAAATTCCAGGAAAGGTAAAAAATTGACTAAGTGTTTGAAATTTCTTCCTTCAGCACATAGTTCTTGGACATCATGAAAATTGGCAAAAGCATGAAGAATTTCCTTCCTCGGGGTAAGGAACAAATTCCTTTCCAAAGGAGAATTCCTCCACAACAAGAAATTTCCCCCCCAGAGACGAATTTGAATAATCCATTTTCAGGGCTCAAATGACCTCCAAATTTAGAAAGTTTTACAGATTTGGATTCGTAGGAGAATTCTCTTCCTCCTGGACTTGAAACCCTAATTTGTGCAAAATCCCTAAAAAATAGGAGATGTTGAAAAATCATTGAAAATCTTTTCTAGAGCAAGGCAAGTTCAAAAACTTCAAGAAAATACTTCCAGAGTCAGAGATTCTCCCTCTTGAAGTTTTTCTCTCTCCAAGGTTTTCTCGCCAAGTGGCAGCCGAGTCAACGAACGTTGAATTAATGAAGCATCTCTCTGCATGCAGCCGTCACATTTATGGCATCATGGGCGATTTTTGCATGAGGGTACATTCATTGCATAGTGGGCACTTTTTGAATGTAATTAATTGTAATGGGATGGAATTAATTGCATATGGGCATGATGGGTTATTAATTGGAGATTCCCACCTTGTTGCATCTTGAGTGGAGAATCTTTTAGGGAAAACCCTAATTAGGGTTTGCATGTAATTATGGCTTGAGGCCTATATAAAGGGGTCCCCCCCTCATTTGTAAGCGGGAGGGAGCTTTGTATGAAATTGTTGCGATAAGTTTTTGAGAAAATAATAGTGAAACATTGTTCTCTGATGGTGTCCACTTCAATTAATTTTTCAAAGCTTGCATGGTTTCACCTTCCTCGCTTAGAGTAGAAGTAGTATAATGCTTTGATTTCAATGGAAAATGTAATGGTGTTTGATGAATTTCCCTGGTTCATACTTTTTGCATCTTGTTGATTGTAAGTTGCAGTGTAAAGTTAGTCTGAGCCCCCTAAATTCGTGCTAAGTTCGATTGTGGATAGTCATTTGGATTGCGCCGTTTTGGGTATTCAAATGTACTTTCTCGATTTGAAAATCCTTTAGCATCCCCAGAAGATTGCACTGGTTCTTGCGGAGTTGTAGTTGATCTTGGCGAAGCAGAGCTTGGTTTATTTGGAATCTGTCCACCAAAGCACTATCCATTGTTATTACTGCCCTTAGGAGTAGATTTAGATCCTTCTAAACCCTTTCCCTTTTACTTACAGTTCATTTTAGTCCATTCGAAGCAATAGCATCGCAGAATTGCCATATCTGATGATGGAGTTCCAGCCACAACAAAGAAGTGAAAGAACGATGCACATGTAAGGCCCCTTGGATTACCAGCAATCACATCAGCCAACTGAGTCACGTCCGCGCATTGAAGGAACCTTGGAGTCGATTGTTTGAACTTCTTGCAATCTTAGCATGCAATCGTACTTTGATCAAGAGAGAGTGAAGTGACCGTTTGGCAACTTTATTCTGTGTTAGACGTGGTCATAAAAAACATGTCAACACGTTGCTTGCATTGATGGACACACTTCAATTGACTTTCTCATTATGATTGGGAAGGTTATCTCCACACAAGTGTTAGCTCTGATGTTGTACAACCTTAATGGTTTCTCCTTTGTCTTATAGACTGTGGAATTGTAGGTGGGAATACCAAATGCCTCCACAATTGCCTCCTTGGTAATATATGCTAACACTTTGCCATCAGGTGCTACAATACTCCTTTGCTTGGGATTATAGTGCTTAGCACATTCTACGATCAACTTGGTACATTGTATTGCGAGAGGGAAATAGGTAGCTTGCACAAGACACCCGCCAATATGGATTTTGCACAAAGGTCATATCTAAGAATAGTTACATGGATTTTTAAAATAAACTTTAAGTTGCACATGTATGTATATATATATGCAACATATACACTTATCTATCTACGCATGTATATGTATGTAGTTCTCAATGTCTTGAGTACATACATATACTTACGTGTGTATATATATATATATGTATGCATGAATTGAGTTTTTTTTAATAAATAAAAAATAAACAATTATCATCAAAAGTTCGATAACTTTAAGGAACATAGAGAGTAAGGATTAGGATCTCTAAATGGTTTGGTCGAAAAACGAGTATACCAACCCCAAGATTAGGACAATAAAACCCTAATCATCTATATTGGCCAAAATAGAGTTACTTGGCATATATTGGTTAATGCAAATTAACACGACTCAACTTATGGTTAGGGTTACAAATGGCATTGAGTCCTCCTTTCCTTTTATCCCGACCTGATGATACTTCCCCTCCCTTCTCGGAGGACGACGATCTCCTGCACACACTAGGTCAAATTCAAGTAGTTAGTCTGAAATCTTGACATATCTCTGTCATTTCACTTATTAATAATAAAAGCAAACA
This sequence comes from Cryptomeria japonica, assembly GCF_030272615.1. NCBI lineage: Eukaryota > Viridiplantae > Streptophyta > Pinopsida > Cupressales > Cupressaceae > Cryptomeria > Cryptomeria japonica. Next base: position 147,589,454 of record NC_081410.1, read on the forward strand.
TATCATTCCATCATGATTAATACTAAATCATCAACATATATGTTGCGAATCATCATTGCTTGTACAGAGCAGAAGTATCAAAGCATAAAATAACATCAAAATATCTAGGGCACAAGTTTCAAGGAAAGCTCCGCCGGAGGAGCTTTTGTCATATCCATCTTGACTTAGAATGTGAGCATAGGTAGTATGAAGGAAACCCAAGGAACCCTCATCCACCCCCATTAAAGTACCTAGAGTATTGCCAACAACTTCAAAACAAGAAACAAATCAAAACTGCAACGGAAGATTTGGAAGCCTTACCTAAGTTGGTATCTTGTTGAAGGATTCAGAGGCAGGATTAAAAGCTGGGTATCAAGGTTTCACAACAACAGCATTTGCTTATTCTCCCAGCTCTATTGGTACTCACACAAGATTTTCTTCCTGTCTTGTTTATTATCAAAAACTACCACAATACACTGTCTGCCATCTTGATTCATAACTTTGAAATATAATTTCACTGTCCGAGTGTTATTATTCATCCCCCTCCCAAGTTCTCATTGAATTGCTGGTTGCCACTACCATTCCATGGAGAGGTAGTTCTTCTAGTATCAGTGTAGCAAGAGATGACTTTAACATAGCATGTTTTTCCTATATTCTGGTACCTTGTGTGGGAAGTAATCTTTTCAATCTCCAATAATTGTGAATGACTTCTGCCATCAAATATTAACATGTCCAGTCTAATTCATAATAATGCCTTTCATTACCCTGGCAGTACAGATAAGACCAAAGAAACCGTTATCAGAATTTAAGCTAGTAAATATGTGGTGCAAATATTTCTCTCTGGTCCAATTTCCTACTTAGAAAACCCATTCTTTCACAGAATTTACACTAGGGAGTGGGGACCAATGCTGTAGAATAAATTTGATTGCTTGAAAACGTCATTGTAGCATGTACTGTAGAATGTTTGAAATTTATACAATTTAAAATGCATTTTTGTGCATGTTTCTTAGAGCATCAAAACAAATCTTCCCTTGTATTAACTCAATTCACAAGATTTCATTAAGGTGGAATTCTCATTTTTCTGGCCTTTTTTGTTCCTTTCTGTGCATCACCACTTCTGTGCTTTGTCTATACATTGCCTCTTACTCAACCTGTAGACATGACTACACCCTTATCATGTGTATATACGGTACCGATCTGTGTAACTTATATGTATGGTTTAGCTGAAGCTCATTTATCTAAGCATTCATGTTATTCACTTGATTTTTATTCACCCACAAGCACATTTCTTTCATTTTGTATGCTAGCACAGATCAATCTTAATATAGATCCGATATTGTATGTAGAGGCATTGGGTGGATGGATTATCACTATGATTCTCACTGGGTGTTGCATGAGGTGCGTGTTACAGTTAGCCATTAGTATGGAGGGTACAGATATTGGTACAGGTGTGGATTACTGCTATTCGGACTTAAAGCCCTATTGAATTGTAAGGGCTGAGTGGGAATAAGATATATCCAGATCTGGCTGATTCAGCTGCTATTGATGTTCCCACCCTTCGCTCTTGTTGTTTCACCATTTCTCAGCGGTAGTAGCCCCATCCCGTGTTAGCATCTGAGCCCTTGATGATATGATAAGCACAAGCATCTCCGAGTGGCCTCAGATTCCTGTTAAGATTGACTTTTGGCTAGGTTTTAAGAGTCAAATATTTTTAAAAACATTGGCTGTCAATGTTACTCTCACATCCACCCATACAGGAAATCCAAGTTAATGTGTGTAGGATGCTCTTCTGAAAGCAAATTATAAATAATAAAAGTCCTTTAATACAATGAGAAAACAAGGAATTTGACATTCTTGCCTCTGCATTAAGTAATTGATTACCTTGTTTGGATGCATTTGATCTCTGTGGTGAAAACTCTGGATAATGAAAGACCATATGTTCTCCCTTGCAAATAATAATACCAGTTGAGGAGTTATGTTGGACGCTATTGTATGTCAGGCTTCTGTTTAAAATTATCTTCATTTCTTTTGTTTGATTGGCCTTGCTCAACAAATTTCTCATGTACTGTTATTGTTAACAATTGCAGGAATGAACTTTCTTTGTATGCTTCTATCTCAAGAATCATTCCAGATTTAAGTGCAGCAGACAAGTACATGGGTCGTATCCTTTGAAAAAATCGCATGTTTAGGAGGAATTTGTGGTTTATTTGGTTATTTGATTTAGTCCTTTGAAACTATTATATATGGGTATATTTCTTTAATTTGATTTGTGTATGCATTACTTGCCCCATCAATTTCAGTCTGATTATTTTGTCACTCTCCTTTAGTTGTTTTCAATGCAAAAAAGATATTGTCCTAACTCTTGTATATCACTTATAATTTGAGCTGAAATTACCTGTCTACAAGCTTAGAATTTCTCTTTAATAAGGCGAGACATATTCCAAGAGTGTATCTATAATGATAACAAGGAGTAGAACTTTGAATATAAATCTCTTTTTTTTAATAGCTTGTAAGAACAGGGCTAGCACAGAGAATAGCTATGCAATGTATTCAAGGTATTTTTTTTACCATTAATTTGAATTTAAGATAAAAAATTGCTGCATATTTTATGATTACTTTAACTTGTTTTTTCAGATATTGTAGACAGGGAGAAACAAAAAATAGAGAAGTTTGAGTTTGACAGGACAAAGATGTCTAGCGTTGAGATATGTAACAGACTCTGGGAGATAGTTGACTCTTAAAACTGAACATGGTTAGCTGTATAAAGTTGGGAAAGCAAATTTTTTCCAACTCTTGTAAGCTGGGAAAAACAAAATTATCTGTAGTGCCCATTTGTTATATATGAGGAACTGGACTTAGCAGCATAACAACAGCATTGAGAAATTCTTTATTTTCTTTTGGTATATCTCTGGGGATATTTTCTCCCCATCTTTTTGTGGTTTCTGTATCCCATGGAATCTGTTGGCACATTATAGGAGAATATCTCACAATCTTGCAATCTTTTGCTCACTTCCCGGTGATATATGAGAGCGATATGAAATACCATGGAAACAAAGATTCCTACAGTTTTTACAGAAGCTCCTCATCAATCTAATGGACAAATCTCATGTACATTGATTTTCTTCTTGTTTCTGTAATCAATTCCATGTGGTCTTATTTAAATATGTTCTTTTATATTTGAATATATGACAATGTCAGACACAACTATGATAAACGAGGGCTTTTTTAGTGTGATAGTTCGACCACTCTGCTATTTTTAAACCAGTTTTCAAACAGTATATGTGGCAATAGTTTTCGTGGAAAATATTTTGAAGTTATGAGATTTTAAGTGTACATTTTCAAGAGCACTTTATATTGTAGAATTTTAGATCCTTCAAAACAAGCACGCAATCTAACCTTATAATCTAACTAACATTGCTTTCAATTTTTTCTTTTAATAGTGAAAAACACAAATACAATACAGACCCAATTCAATTTGCTTCCACCTGCCGGTATATGTTGTTTGTACATTAACATTCGACTATTTAAGTAGTGCAATATGGAATTGAGGGTGAGATAGATTCTCTCCATAAGTTAAGCTCAAATATAAGTTAGCTTAGGTATAAATCAGCTGACTAAATATGGGGAGGTATGTACTGATTCTGTGCTAAAAAAACTTGAAGTACTGAAATGCCTCGGGTTAGAACAATTATCTTTGATAATAAAATAACTACCTGGATGATGAAAAAACTCCATAGTCCTCTCAAGCTTAACTCGGGAAGAAGAGTTAGGAGGAACTATATTAAATTCCCTTTAACAATAAGGTCCTCCACTATTAGTAAGGAATAAGTGAAGGTTACTGCAACAAGTTTTAACACCAAGAAGCCAGCCCATGGTAGAAAGGGTGTTGAAGAATCAATTGAAATGCCTCACCATTTGTAACAGGTAACTTCGAAGGCACTCAAGAAAACGGGAAGCAATCGGCAAAATAAAACTCACGGATGCTATTAATGAACTTATGGTCTAGCTCCATCTAGGCCTTATAGGTAATCATTTTTGTTTATCAACTGTCTTTTTTATCAGAACAGAAAGAATGCAAATTGTCAAATCATGCTATTTTTCGCTAGTTGGTTGCATTTGTTATTACCATCTGTATATTGGCACAAACTGGGTTGATCTTAGATTAATGAAAGACAGCAAGCATCTGATTATGCTCCGAGCAAAGGAAACTTATTGAATCCTTCTATTGGCTATTTTTTCCAATAATTTTATCCCAGTTTTATTATTCAAGTAATACTGAGATTTGCATTATATTGTACTACATTAACTGTATTAATGTAGAATGCTTATCAATGCGTTTAAATTTACCAAAACATGTGCAATGTTATCACCCCACCTGGTTTTATTAGAAAAATAAAATTTAAAAAAGGGGTAAAATATGAATTGCATCGAACTTGGTCAGAGCAGATGAAATCGGAGGCTCACCAATTGTCAGTTTGTGGAGACAACCAACCATATAATGCATAAGAGGAGCATCTCCCACAAGTCCATTAATCATGGGAAATCAAAAAGGATCTAGAGACCGAATCCTCGAGCAATTCAGCTCTGCCGAGAAAACCACCAATCACCGAGGACCCATTAAAAATGTTGTAGTCCACTAATTCTGCAGCATGATCGTCCCATGAGAAAAGATGTGGATGTATATGTAAAATTCACTTCTAACATTTTTGATATATATATATTTTTAGTTTGGAGGAGGATCAAATTATAATGTAAGGGTCTAACTCAAATACACATTTAATTCAAACATATAATTAATATCTACATTGTTATCCTTCTATCAAGAAAGTTAGGATAACAGTGGTTGCTATAAATGTACAATTGAATCAAATGTTGACTCTAAATAATTTGTTTGTGTAAAATTATAAATTATTTTGAATTATAGATTTATATTGGTGTCTTGTAATTTGTATTATTGCCAAGAGACATTTTACAATGGCAACAAAGAGTAGCTTGTAATGACGTGAATGTGTTAACAAAAGTTCTTATTTTTCATATTTAATTTGATAGTCATTTACATGTCAAAATATTAAAATTTAAAATAAACATAATATTTTCAAAATAAGCGGCACATAAATGTCTCCAAACATATAGTAAATAGAATAGTTTTAAAGTAAAATAAATTAATTTTTAAGTAAATAAAATAGCTCCAAATTGATATCTCTCAACATTTTTTAGATAAATATATTTAAGATTCTATACTAGCAATATAACAATACAAAGTAACATAATATTCGGTCACTATATAGATTAACAACAATATAATCATCCCTTGTTGATTTGGCAATATAGAAGAAAATAAAGGTTTAGTATGCAAATGGAATTTACTTTGTGATGGATTTCTTGAACTTGATTTTGATGTAGTGAAAGGTAATTTTGGTCATATGACAATGGGTGCATTTATTAGGATTTTTTCAAGATTCTTTGTCACAGTAGTTATTTTCCATTGGTTCTAAATTAACAGTGAAGTGGAAACATTAATGTTCCTTGAAGGTTTGAATTCACTTCATCTTTGAAGTATAGGGTTTTGAAGGTAAATCTTATGATACATTTACAATTATAACATAAGGATCAAATATAAAATAAAAGTAGTGATAATCTTGACTTTGAATAATGTCAATAAGTCTTCTTGAATATTTAATAATTTATGTTATTTTTTATTCAAAGTCATCCTTTGTATATAAGTCTTGGAATAGTAATTTCTTAATAGGACTTCCCTTCAATAATAGCTCTAAATATAATTATATTGAAGCTCCAACAATCATCCTACTTAAACAAGTGAGTCTTTAGTGAGCCTTTTGATTAACACTCTTCCATGGTAAATAGCCCCATGACCTAGTCTTCATATGCATAAGACAAATGTAGTCCACTTTGCCTTCCTTTCATATAAAAGGATCTTCATTTGCAACAACAAATCATTGAGATAAACTTTTGAGTTTGCATTTCCAAGAGACCATTATGTTCTAAGAGTGCCATTTATCATAAATCATCAACGTTCCTTTATCTCAATTAATTTAGCTATACTTCACTACATCCCAAGTTCAATATTCTTCAAGAAGTTTGATAATTGTTCTCATGGAGAAACCCTCTAAGAATAACAAGAAAACATATCAAATTCTTTTGAAACAACTCAACAAAAATCAATTGTTAATTGATTTAAACCTTACTCAATAAATAATCTTAAATTCACATAGATAAACTCATATAACCATCTATAAAAATAAAATTAACAATAATGAAACCCATAAGCTAAATCTCATATCCATGACTTGGATTTGATGTTTAAATATTCCCATTTCTCATCATTCCATAGCCTCTAATAGAAGTACAACCTATGGTATAATGTTTAGATTATGTACCAAAGATGAACCCTATGTTTGTGTTTAAACGACCCTTCCCATATGTATGCTCACAAAAAACATTATAATGGAGCTTCATGATTCATGGCTTACATACCAAAGTCACTTCTTAATTTCCTCCCATTGCTCCATGGCCTACACTAGAATAACTCATTTGAGACAAATAAAATCCTTTAAACGAGGCTGTCAAATTAAAGTTGCAAATGGCCCACATAATGAATTCACTAAGCCATGGAAGATCCATACCTTGAGAGAGGGGCCAAAGACCCAATGACATGAGTTTAACGCCCAAGACAACTACCCACCACTGTCCCCTTCAATGAATCAAACCCATATACCACCACATATAACACCTGGTCCAAATGGATTTTGATTGTAACTTGTGATTTCATTGGCTCTTCAAATAGGACCCTTGGTCATATGAACGCTTAGACAAATAGTGATTGAGCTTGCCTAGCTGTGGTTAAATGGGTAAAGGAAATAGTGTAAAGCTTTATTTCATATAGTGGGTGGGGGCTTCCAATCATTTTCAAGATCTCATGACTTCAACCAATGATATTGTTATTGGTGACCAATAATGAGAGAGTGAGGCTCATATTAAGATGTTTGGCCATATCACTAGAGATACTATGCAAATCAAACACGCCACCGTAGGTACCGGTCAACTTCATAAATTTGAAGCAATTGGCGGGCTTCCGGGGCTTGAAAGAAGTTAAAAGTGGGCAACTAATGACCGACAATTGCGAGTAATAAAACAAAAGTGCGTAGGAGGATCATAGGTGAAGTGCATCAACTATAAAGTTAAGGTGGAAAGTGTAATGCCCCCCTTCTAATAATTTGATTCACATATTTAAAAGTCAATTACATATTTTATGTGGGTTTAGGTCTAATCTTTTGTATTTTAATTTTTTGGTCTAAGTCTTTTGAAGATCATTCCAATATTAAAAAAAATTGGTTGGGTATTCGAAAGCAAATATTTTTTGTACATCTGACTTCATCTAGTTATCTTTTATAAATTGCAATGAGACATTATAATTTGAAAATAAAGTTGGGTATTCAACATCTAGAGAACAAAACTCTACCAAAATCATTTGAACGCTTGTCTTCATTTATCAATTTTAGAGGTAATTTCGTTTGGTTTCCTAAGGGAAATCACATATAGAGTTTGTAATTTACAATTCAAAGATTGTTTGGGTTCTAGCATAGTTTTCTATATTTTGTATTTTTTTGTAGAAAGAAGCTCCAACATATAGAAGATTATTTCAAATTTATCCATCATTTGTATTTTGAAAATATCTGAAGTATTATTCTACATGTTTGCTTTACAAGAATTAGTTTTGATATATTGTGAAGTTTCTATTTATCTGTGCTAAGATGATCTATCTTTTTGTCATATTTTTTGTGAGAAAAATTACATAGTTTATTTAGTTTTTCTCACTCTATGCTCTCACCTCACCTTCATAGAATATTGGTGAGAAAAAAGTGATTAAAATATGTTGTAGATGATTTTTTATAGAGTCCATTTAGTTAGAAAATCATAATTTATAAAACTCGGGTGTTTGAGTGCTTGTATTGCATGTCTAGTTTTTTAGTGGATTCTTGTGCAAATCTAGTTTTAGTTATTGTGCGTCTTTTAGGTTTTAACACATTTGGCAATAAAAATAATTTGATTATTTCAAATCTAAGAATATTTTATTATTGTTTTGGTTGGGGATAATAAATAAAACAAGTAAAATGAAGTGTTTGAGGGTATATGACATCAACAAACGCCTCAATGGTATCTTTAAGCCATATAATCTATATTGCTCCTACTCTATCATCTCTTATTATCTTTTGTAGTTAACTACACTGGAGTCCTCTAAGTCTATCCTAAGAAGGGATCGATGTGAGAACTCAAGTGCAAAAATGACTTACTATCCTAGCTCATACATGGCCATTTGATAGTTGATCAATCCCAAATCCATCCATCTTACATAGTAAGGTAACCTTGGTCTCTAGTGCCACAACTCTAGTCTTATATTATATTATATTATATCTTGACCAACATGGTAGGTGAGAACAATAATGTATATGTATCAATAAACAAATGAAGGCCTCCCTACATCCACAAGGAGTGTCTCTCTATCTCATCCCATGATATATACCAATACATATAAGAAAGTATTCCTAAAATATCTTTCCATCCCTCAAAATTGGTTGTGCAATTAGAGGTAATAGAAGTAAGACGAGTATAATTTTGATGTTAGAATGATATCAAGTTATATGCCATGCTAAGAAAAGTGAAGGAATCAAGAAATAATATACTCATGAGGATCTCCTATCAACCATGTGGAATCAAGAATCCCCATCTACTTCTTTATCATATAAGTGGTAGAAGTGGTATAAAGTAGTCATGGTGCCTCATTACCATCTAGTATCTCCTCTCTATCTTCTAGGATGCAATCTTCATCCTTCTCCTCCTCCTCCTCTTTGTCTGTCTTTACATCATAAACCAAGTAGCCCCTACATATCCAAACTT
>NC_081410.1:147603348-147650848 GCF_030272615.1 Cryptomeria japonica
ACAACTAACTCTCCTTTTTAGTCATTCTCCTTATTAAAAATATGATGGCTCTTTGGATCGTTGTGTCTTTCACAAAGCTACCCACACTCTACCTCCACTCTTCCTCCCATCACCATCTTGCCCAAAAAACTAGCAATCTTAAGATACTTGCCATTAGAGCCTTTCATATTTATGATGAGGATAACATAGAGCTTGTGTTAGCTCATCTTCGTCGTGTCTTCTTGTTAAATGGGTTTAAAGCCAAAAAAATTTCTAGAGCCTTTTCTCAAGCCAAGGCTCGTATCATACCCAATTCCAATTATACCCAATCTCCTTCTCCCCCCTTTGCCTCTCTCCCTTATATTGAAGGCATATCCCACAAAATTTCCAAGATCCTTTAAAGAAAGGTCTTTGATGTGCCTTCAAGCCCATTTCTACCTTGAGGGACCGAATGCCAACTCTCAAAGACTCTAGAGACATCCTTCTTAACTCTGGGGTCTACAAGATAGTTTGTTCATGTGGCACACCTTACATCGGTGAAACGGGTCGCTCTTTCATAACTAGAATCAAAGAGCATAGTGTCGACATAATGCATGAGTGTATTTCTAGATCCGCCTTAGCTGAGCATGCCTCCTCCATTAAGCACCACATCTATTTAGAAAGCACACAAATCCTGTTCAAGGAAGTAAACTTTTTTAAGCGCAAGCTTAAAGAAGCCATTGAAATCAATAACTATGCCTCCAACCTTAATCAAGATGAGGGGTAGAGTCTTAGTATTGCCTGACAACTTTTGCTCTCAAACCTTCACACTTTACATCATCATCATTCTTGATGCCACTCTTATTTGGATCTTCCCTTCCTCCCTCGGTTGTTCCCCTAGGCTTTCCTTTGGCTTCTTCCTATCTTAGTCCTTCTTCTTGTTTCTCTTACTCTCTTTCACACACACACACACACACACACACACTTTTATTTACTCTTTCTTTTGCTTGGTTCTCTTAAATTGTTTTCTTGTATTTTTATTTTTGTTTTATCTTGGTTTTCTTTTTATTTATATGCTTTCCTAGTTTTCTTTGTACTTGCCTTTTTGTTGTCTTGCTTTTTCTTGTTATTCTTCTCTTTTGAACTATTGGTTTTTCATTGATACTATTTTTCTCTTGTTTTGTTATTTTGTTATGTGTGTGTGTGTGTATTTCTATACATATGTATATACACAAACATTTATGTGTTGGGCATGTTTGTGTGTGTGTGTGTGTGTGTGTATTCTTATTTTTATTTTGGATTGTGTCTCTGTTCTCTTTTTATTTATTATTTATTATTTTTAATTTTTTTCCCTCTATCTTGTCATCCCTCCTCGCTTGATTTTTGTGCCTCCTCCCTCCCTCTTTTTAGCTCCCTGGGTTTGCTTCTTGATCATTTTTCACTCTACATGCTCTCTAGCTCTACATCCTGATGAAGGGTCATAGAGTGATCCGAAATGTTGATGCAAAAATTTACACCCAATCTACTCCGAAAGCAGTTGATTACTATTTCAAGCAATTTCAAGGTAATCAATTCTCTTAAAGTAAAGTTGTGTAGTAATTCTTTATACAAAATACAATACTTTATCAAGCCATGAATACATAGAATGACATATAGAACAATACAAACAACATGAATAAACTAACTAACTTGTTGTATATTTAATGATTCACCTCATTTATACAATATAATTACTTAAACATATACACAATGATTTGTAATAACAATAAAAAATTAAATCACTTATCTTTACTCTACTATTTTGGTTACCCAATTGAGTGACCAACTCTCAAGAGGTTAGAAATCTACAACTTACAAGATCATCAATGAATTGCAATAATGTATTTGGAAATAATACATTTATAATTGATATATAGACTAATGCCTAAACTTCAGCATTGTGGAAACCATACATAAATGTTGTTGAGAGTCTTTAACAAAATTCATATTTCAACTTCCATTACAACAAATAAAACACTTTATCCATTAGACTTTTTTAGTAATTTATCATAAAGTAGGAGTCTCCATATTCATAGGTCTCTGGATGATCAATAGACAATATTGTGATTCTTTTTGACATGTTGCAAGATAAGGGACAATATTCCTCATGCAAGACTTCTTTTGTGGTAGTTTTCAAGTGTGAATATTTTGTAGTTGTGCCTATTTTGGAGTTGCTTGAGGTGTGGGAATTTATTCCTATTTATCATGAACCTTATCTATTGGACCATCTTTTATTACTTTGCTTCACAAAAAGGAATCTTTTCACCATGAGCATTAGCATTGAAATCCCTTTTTAGCACATAATAAAGAACATGAATACATACATTATTATTAACTAGGATAGCTAATAATTCATCACAAAATTAAATTAATATCATCATGACAAGGATTCTAGGTGGTAAAGAAAATGTAAATCTGTTCAATTCATGAGGCTAATATGTATTTCTCATTTCTCTCACCTAGACCTAAGCCTCTTATTTTATTTAGACTTTTCAACATGTTCTTTCATTGATTATTGTTGTTTATTTTTTTTCATTTGTTACAATTTTATTCAAAGGTTTAGTTGTTGTCATATAAAAAATAGGTAGAGGTATTAATTTATTTAGGATTGATAAGGTATCCCCTCCCATTTTCTACCCTCTTGTCACATTCTAAATTCCCACTCAAACTGTTCACTATTGACATGTAGTGGAGTGATTAGTTGACGAAGAAGGGGAATTCTAAACCTCATCTCGATCCATTTTTCTCTTTATTGGTGTATCAACCATGCAACTGCTTTGGATCACCAAAAGGACCACATGATGTTCATTGGAGAGATGAATTCTCTAAATTCTTGAGTTGAATGGGTAAATAATTATACCATTCTTAAGAAACCATAAAGGTTGCTTTAAGAAACTAAGGAATAACACTTAACAGAGCTTTGTGGTATTACTCTATGCTATTAGTATTTTGTTCGACCAAAGTTGGATATTAGAGTGTTCATTTCAAATTGGCTTCAAAAAGTTTGTGGCTTATGGTGCTATGGTGATAGTGTCTCATCAATAACCCTACTGATGTATCATTAGGTAGAGGAGTTGTACAAACAGGCAAAGGAGGGTAAGACTCGGAGGTTCAGTGTTAGGGATGGATTGTTGATGTTCACCCAGAATTGAGTTTACCTTTCGAAGTGGAAACGGGAGGTGGAGGGAGTTCTTATTTCATTAGTCAGGCCAATCCCAAAAAGAGGCAACTTGGGAGAAGGCTGAGAACCTCTGGAAATATGAAGACAAGGTTTTGGAGTTCTTGGATCAGAACTACAACCTTCCTTTCTAAGTGCAAACAAAGTTGGGGGCCTCACAACATGTGTCCAGGACCGTGTTGCCGGTGTCGAGGACGTCGCCTATTTTAGGTGGGGGAGGATGTAAGAGGCTGCTATCTCAAGGAGGTCAGTAGTCTTGTGAGGTGTAAGCCCCCATCCGATTCTCAGCAGGTGGAAGCTATGGTGATTCACAAATGGTTGGTGTCAAACTACAGTTGTGTGGGAACTGGATGAAACACTTATATAGGGGGAAGCAGAGTACCCCACTATTCACGAGAGAATGTTTCTACAATGTGCTTTACTTCCTACAGGCGAAGGTTCATGGTCGAGAAATCCAAGGAGGACCGAAACAACATTCCAACAAGAAAAGGTGTTTAGAGTGATTGCAGTGTAATGGTGTGAGTAGAAGCAGTAGAGAAAGCAGTGTGACTTGGAGTCCCCGTTCAGGGAGGGGGCTTAGGTCGTGTACTGGGTAAGTCATCGCCGACTCATGAGAGAGTTCGTGGTATGCCAGATCGAGTTCCAAAGGAGACAAGGTCTTTGAGAATTTGGAGTCTACGTGAGAAGCTACAGCCAGGGGCAAGGAGCAGTGTGACCAGTACCAATGTTTCAAGAGTAGGCGTGAATCCAGGGGCAAGAACTTGTAATCAAGTGCTTTGAGAAGTACTCGGGGTAGTGACCAACAACATAGTTGGGATTGATTGTAGACCGAGCCAGGGGTCATTTCTTCATATCAATAAAGCTATCTATTTGCCCTAGTATTGTGTTCATTGTGTAAAGATTTCCGTTGTGCAAGATTGTACGTTGTTGTGCAAGTGTGTGTGCAAGTTTTGGAGCTTGGGAGTGCTAACAGGCGTGGTCCAAAGTCTTGGAAGTGCTTAGATCTTACTGACAAGTACCAAAAAGATTGTCGGTGTTGTGCGAGTCAATCTACTCTTTTCTAGTTGATAATATTCTTTGTCATTTCCTACTAGGATACTTAATTCTTCACTATGAAAATAAATAACCTTATTTGTTCATCTCCCACAAAAATATTAACAAAGAAATTTTGTATATTCTTAAACTAATAAGTTGTGTGTGAATATTTCACACGAAAGTAATTTTGCAAGACTATAATTTTTTTTTATCATTTGGATTGTATGTTAAGTTAAAAAATTCTCAATAGCTTCCACCTTAGGAGATACTCATTCAAGAACATGCTATACATTTTTAGGCTTTCTTGTATGCAAGAAGTAATTTTCCCATTTTATAAGCTTACATTTTGGCTTTTTCTAATTGATTGAATCTTCTTTGTAAATTTGTCGATTCCTCTTGTAGCTTTTTCTTATCCCTTTTCAACAATTTTTTAAGGTTCCCCTTTCTAAATGTTCTATGGATATTGATGAGCCTAAACAATGGCTCTATTTTGATAGATTTTTGATATAATACTCCTGCCTAGGTCTTATGATTAGATGACATTTGGATTATAATACTCTTTTAAGTTGATACTGTATATGGTGAAAATGGATAGCAATAAACAACAATATTGAAAGACTAAAATGGATTCAACCACTAAACCCTAGCCTAACAATGAACAAAGATCCACCATAACATATGAAGATAACCTAAGACAATGCAAATAACTCAAAATCACAAAGATTATACCATCACATGTCCACTAGGGTTTTGATCTCCATTCTTCCTATCTCCATTGATCTTGTTTGATATACTTGCTCTCAGATTTTTGTATGCACAAGAGCTCAACAAAGAACGGAATGTGGTTGCAAGTAGAATTGTAGTGTAGTCAATTGATCAAGTAGTTAGGGTTAGACAATGAAGAAAGCATCTCCTTAAATAGAAGACACAATAGAAAATGGAGGGTTAAGATTGAGAGGTGTAAAAAGAGAGGTCGGCTAGGATTAAAGGGTAGGTATAAGAAATACCAAAATAATGAAAGAGGTAGGTAGTGTAGGAATTAAGAGATGAATGACATGTGTCATGTGTAGAAAAAGATAATGAATTAATTAAATAAATAAAGATTTATTTAATTAATAGAAGAAGTAGGACAATTAAATAAATAAAATATTTATTTAATTTAGGAAAGGGATAATTTAAATAAATAAATGTATTTATTTAAATGAGAAATAAGGCTAGAAGAGGATAAATGAATTAATTAAATAAATAAGGATTTATTTAATTAATAGAAGAATTAGGATTAGATAATTAAATAAATAAAATATTTATTTAATTAGACATGACAATTTTAGGTGTCTACAGATACCATTTAAGTGTTTCTAAAACTGGTTTAACTTATACCTAAGGATGTCATATAATGATCTATCTATGCAAATATCTGAAAATAATTATAAATATGGTTTACATTATATCATGTTAGCATTAGTATATACACATGTTTGTTGTGCATTAATACCATAATGTGGGGTCAACAAAGGTGGAGTAAAGACAAATGGCGGTTCAAAAGATCATCAAATATATAACCGCAATGCAAACCCAGTCAGAGAAATGCAGTAATGATCAAAACCACTTGACCGGTTCTTCAATAGATTAGTTTATGAACATTTATAACTGTTCTTAGTGGAGCTTAGATCTAGGAGGCTAGTCTTGCTATATTTTCTCAGCTGTAGGACAGATGTAGTTATGTTGTCTTGCGCTGACTTCTTCTCTTGTTAATAAATCTTGTTCACCTATTCTGTAGGAATGTGGTCGATCAGTTATAAGTTTGTTATAAGTTTTCCTATAAATAAAGGGGTCTCTCTCCTCTTGGGGATAGAGGAAAAACAACCATAGTATCTTGCAATACACAGTCTTTTGGTACTATTTATGTATTTTCCAGTCAAGATAAAATAAAGAGATCAATGCGATTTTGAATAATTATATAATTGTAATATGAAGTTCTTGAGATACTCACTCAAGGGGGCCCACTTGATGAGTAATCCTTTGTATGTTTCAGTTAGTTTTATACTTTTGTAGCAGTTGTTTCTGCAATTGTCTATTCTTGCAGCCATAAGAAATAGTTCCTGTGTCTGTTCCTGCAACCACAACAACAGAGTAGTTCCTGCTGCCCGCCAGAACTTTGTCATTTAATAGTAGTTGTTTAAAGTAATTTTCAGTAGTAAGATTAAAGTATTAGTTCATTTGAAATTCTATGTGTTTACTTTGAGAAGAATTCCCTTTCCTGCAGTAATATAGGATGGTTGCAATATGAACTTGGTGCACATACAGTGCTGGCCCATTTCAAGTTTACGTCCTTGGTTGATAACTAAAAGAGCCTTTGCCACAGGAAAAGTTAGCTATTTAAGGATATTTAGTCTCTGAATTGTGTTTTATTACCTAGTTACCATTCTAGTTGTGAGGACCAACATTTTTGGCGTTGTTGTCGGGGATGGTGCCAAGCGAAGGACTTGTTGTAAACCATTAGTTTTAAGTTTTCTTAATTAGCTCTTTGAATTTACTTCATTAATATGCATGCATAGGAGGAGAAGAGATGCATTAGGAAGATTTATTCCCTCGCATTCTACTCAAGATATAAGATCAGATCAAGCACCTGAAGTAAACCCAACATTTTACCTCTAGTCATTTATTAGGGACCAATCGCAGCAAATCCTCCACCTCCACCTGTAAATCCAACATTTGAGTTCCCCATTATCGATCTGCATGATAATGCAAATTTGAAAAACATACCAGCCTCTTCACTTCCAAAATTTCATGGATTGGTAGCAGAAGATCTTGACACCTTCCTATTTGAATTTGATATCCTTTGCAGAAGTTATGATTATACCACTGATGCTCATAAACTCAAGTTATTCCCTGCTACTTTGAAAGAAGCTGCCTTGAGATGGTTTATGAGTTTGGGAAGAAATGTAATCACTACCTGGGAGGGAATGAAAACAAACTTCTTGGATAAGTATAAAGACTATTGTAGGAGAATGGACCGACATGGTGATGATATATTTAGAATGACACAAAAAGAAGATGAGAGCCTGGAAGACTATTTGGAAAGGTTTTTATTTAGTGTCAGCAAATCCAAACATAGTAATCTAAGTGAAGATTCTATGAAGTTGATTTTTCTAAGAGGCATCAATGATGACTATGTTGACTCCTTAAATCTAATGGGAGGAGGAGATATTACTCAAGTTCAATGGGATGATATTAGACAAATGTGTCAAAAGTATTGAAGAGCTGCAACAAAAAGGGGAAGACACTATAGGCCTGGTTCTTCAATTGTAGAGTCATCTTCAACAGTCTTGAGAATGGAGATAACTCATATGTTGAAGGATTTTAAATAAGATATAATTAATAATATGGCTACCCAATTGGATACACTACAGGCAAAAAAGAAGCATGAGGAGGCAGAGGCTATGCTTGCTAAACTTTGTCCTCACCATCGACAAAAGAAGAAGGACTGTAGATGCAAAGTGTTAGCTAAAATTGATATCCATCAGAGTTCCCCACATTTCAAGCCTGTCTACGGAGATGATGAACAACTTTTTTATGTTGCACAACGAAGGCCTTGGCCTCCAAGACAAGGTATGCCACAAGATCCATTGTCATTTTCTAATTCTTATATGAACTAGACTTGAATGCACAAAATAATCAGTGGCAACCACCATATTCCCAAAATTTTGGAAATTATACTCCTCAGTCTTGGAATAACTCTCAAAACCCTTGGCCTAATTATCAAAATTCCTCATCTCAATGGTAGAAGTCATAAGGGAATTGGTCTCCCCCTCAAAGTAACTGGCAAAAATCACCACAATGGAGGGGAGGACAACAATGGGCAAACCAGTCATCCACAACAATAGTCCCAACAACCAACTTTAATGCCACCAGCTCCTACTGCCACTTCATCCAAGCCAACCCAATTGTCAACTCAGCCTGTTCCAAATCCAAATAATAAACCACAACAACAACAACAACAAGTTTTTTCAATTGATCCTAATAACTATCCTGCATACTCTCTCAATATGAGTGATATTCATTTGAGATCAGGGACAACATTGCCTACTCCATCTCCTCCAGTCATAACAGAGTTACCAACAGAGGAGACTGCTCAGGAAAGCATACCTGATAAATCTGGAAATCCTAAATAGGTTCAGCAGTCCGAAACTTCAGATATACCTATAAGAACTCTCTTGTTTCCTCAAAGATTGCAGGTAGAAGTATCTAGGCAACAGGATGATATAGCTTTTGATCTTATTGATTAGCTAAAACATATATGTGTTAAAATTCCACTGTTTCAAGCTATTAAAGATATTCCCATATATGGAAAAACTATTAAAGAGGCATGTATGAAGAAACTTGGGAGGAAGAAAAAAGATCCAAAAACAGTGCATGTGGTAGGATAGTTGGCTGATATTATGTTAGGAAAAATAGCAGTCCCTAAATATTCCGACCCAGGTAGCCCTATTGTCAAGGTAGTCATTAATGGAACTAAAAAAAAAATGCCTTGATAGACTTAGGAGCAACAATAAATGTGATGACTAAGGATGTCATGCAATAACTCAACATTAATAGTCTGAGATCAACTCCAATGATCCTGCAGCTTGCTGATAGCTCCACAGTTTGGCCTGAAGGAATGGTTGAAGATATTGTTGTCACATTAGATTCTTGGGAATATCCTGTTGATTTCGTAATCCTCTCTCCCAAGGCAACATTAGGTGGATATCCAATTATTTTGGGAAGACCTTGGCTAGCAACAACTGATGCATATATAGGTTGCAGATACAGAGACATGACAATTTCATATGGTATTACTACCAAAACACTTGCACTCTATTCTCTAGCACAACCACAACTTGATCAAGAATGAGTAGTATGGCCAGACATAGGAGAATAATTAGAGGAAATTAACTATGTTCAACAACTAATGATGTTATCAAGGGACCCATTCATAGCACTTCAAGAGGATGATACGGTAATCTCTAACATCATAAGGAATCATTATGGAGAAACTCAATAGTCATTGGGTATACCAGTAAGTCCTCTGCATACCCTTCTTCCATCTGCAGGCTTTGTAAATTCTTCTGCAACCACAAATATGTTTCACACATTGCTACCACATGAGATTAAAAACTCTTGTTTGTCTGAAATATCTAATGCAGAATCAATGATTCAAATAGAAATTGCTGTAGGGAGAAAGCTGAATATAAACAATCAATTAGCAGCAGATCAAAGATTGTCATTAACAAAATTTCTCAAAGCCCAACAACAAGCTTTTGCATGGGATTATCAGGACATGAAAGGATTAAATCCTAGATTGTGTACCCATAGAATTTATATCAAAGAAGCTTGTAAACCAATTAGACAACCTCAATGAAGGATTAATCCTGCTTTAAGGGAAATAGTTAAAGAGGAACTGCAAAAGTTGCTTCATGCAGGATTCATCTACCCTATTTCTAATAGTCAATGGGTTTCTCCTCTGGTTATAGTTCCAAAGAAAGGAGGAAAATGGAGAGTTTGTGTGGACTATAGGGAGCTCAACACTACTACTAAAAAGGATCAGTTCCCACTTCCATTTATAGATCAAGTGTTAGACTCTCTAGCAAGTAAGCAATACTTTTCATTTTTGGATGGGTTTAGTGGTTATAATCAAATTAGAATAGCTCTAGAAGATCTGGAAAAGACCACCTTTACTTGCCCTTGGGGCACATATGCCTATTCAGTCCTTCCTTTTGGTTTATGTAATGCCCCTGCAACCTTTCAAAGGGCTGTCCTTAGTATATTTTCAAACATATCCCATGATTGTATGGAAATATACATGGATGACTTTACTACTTATAGAACTACATTTAAGGAGGCATTGCAAAATCTAACCAAAGTATTGTAGCTGTGTGAAGATCATAATTTATCCATTAATAGTGAAAAATGTTTTATGATGATGCAAGAAGGTATAGTGTTGGGGCATCGGATCTCTCCATCAGGTATTCAAGTGGATCCAACTAAAATAGAAGTAATACTTGATCTTCTTGCCCTTGTTAAACAAAAGGATGTGATAATTTTTCTAGGCCATGCAGTGTACTATAGGAGATTTGTCAAGGATTTTAGTCAAAAAGCAGGGCCATTATATTCTTTATTGACAAAGGAAGTTGAGTTTGAATGGACAGTTGCATGTGAAAAATCATTTTGTCAACTAAAAGAAGCCTTAACCCAGGCCCCTGTGCTTAAAGGACCTGATTTGTCAATTCCTTTTCACATTCATACAGATGCATCTGGTTTTGCAATAGGAGTAGTTTTGGGACAAAAGCAAGGAGTTTTGGAAAATGCAATTTATTACATTAGTAAAAATTTGCAAGGACCAGAACTGAATTACACTGTTACTGAAAAAGAGATGTTAGCTGCCATCTATGCCCTTAATAAGTTAAGACACTATATAACTAGATATCAAATATTTGTACATACTGATCATGCAACCATCAAGTACCTCATGAACAAAAGCTCCATTACAGGTAGATTGGCAAGATGGTTATTATTAATGCAAGAATTTGATATTACTATCATTGATAAACCAGGGAAAGCAAATGTAGTGGCAGATTTTCTGTCAATAATTCACACACCAGATAATAAGGAGATCATTAATGATTCCTTTCCAGATGAGCATTTGTTTTCCATCATTTTACATAGTCCATGGTATGCTGACATAGCCAACTACCTCGTAGCTAACAAGACACCCCCACATTTATCACCCAAAGAGAAAAGACGACTAGTAGAAAAGAGTTTCAACTTCTCATGGATAGCAGATTGTTTATTTTATACAGGGCTAGATCAAGTTATGAGGCGTTGTGTAAGGGAAGATGAGACATATGATATACTTCATGCCTATCATGATGAACCTTGTGGAGGTCATTTTTGCAGCCAAAAGAATAGCTCTCAAGATATTAACTACAAGATACTATTGGCCAACCTTACACAAGGATGCAGTTAAATATACCAGGAAATGTGACAGATGTCAAAGAATGGGTAGACCAACAAGGTTTGATGAAATGCCTCTACACCCTCAGGTGGTTATCACACCATTTGACAAATGGGGTCTAGAATTTGTTGGGCCAATTGATCCACCATCAAATGGTCGCTCCTACATTATTGTTTCTACTGACTATGTTGCTAAATGGGTGGAGATCAAAGCCTTCAAGCATACCAGAGACAATAAGGTGGCATAATTCTTATATGAAGAAATCTTCACTCGGTATGGAGTTCCTAGAGAAATAGTGACCGATCAAGGGGCACAATTCACTTCCACTCTGATCACAGCCTTAGTTAATGAATATAATGTCAGGCATAGGAAATCCACTCCTTACCATCCATAGGCTAATGGCCAAGCAGAGGTTACTAACAAGGATCTTGAATCAATATTGACCAAAATAGTAGCACTCAACATAAAAGATTGGTCTAGCAGATTATTTGAAGCTGTATGGGCTTATAGAACCATTTGGAAAACTACAACAGGGTTTACACCATTTGAAATGGTATATGGGACAAAAGCAATGATGCTTGTAGAGTTTGAACATAAAACTTTGAGAACAACTATTTCCTTAGATATGACTCTGTCTGCAACACAAGAAGAAAGGCTCATGCAACTTAATGCTTTAGATGAGATAAGGAAGTCTGCCATGCAGAATACTGAATCTATTCAAAACCAACGCATGAAGTGGCATGATCGCTATATAAAGAACAAATCATTCCAGCCAGGAGATTGGGCTCTACTTTATGATTCTGGGTATAAAGATAATTTGGGAAAATTACAGACACGGTGGTTAGGACCTTATGAAATAGTTGAAACATTTTCTAATGGTGTTGTTAGATTATCTACCATAGATCCTGTTAAGTTTAAATTGTTAGTCAATGATCATCAGTTGCGCTTATACCATAAACCTTTGAGCAAAGATGACTTCCTGCGACAGTTTTCCATTGCCAAGCATACCGAGATTCCTGTAGCCACTGCTGACGGCGTTGCCGTCACCACTCCATCTTAATATCCTTGTTGCACGATCATAATAAATACTTCCCCATCTGGCGGGAGTACTTTTCTGCATAATAAATATTCCATTTCGTATTCACTCATTTCTTTCCTTTCACTCCATCCATTTCCGCATCATTTTCCATGCATGACGACTCAAATATCTTCAACCTGTAGTCATTCTTGCGTGATGTCAGGTATGCTTGTGTGTATTTATTCTTGATGCATGTATATAATTAAACCATATTAACTCTAATTATGATATTTGCATTCTGTCATTTCTCAGTCCTCCTCTGCATGTGTGGACACCTGTCAAACCTTAGGTTGTGGGGGGAAGTACACTGATAATTACTCTAGTAGATAATTTTTATGTCCTCTCGGATTGCGTTTTATTTTTTTTTCAAATTTCTAGTTTGAGGTGACATCTTGCATTTTGCTTGTCTGTTGCTTAGAGTTATTTTTAAACTGTAGCTAGGTTCCGAACAAGTAAAGACACATTGAGTATGCTATAGTGTAGAACATAGTGCAAAAACTGAGCAGATTTATGCCATTTTTAAAGTTGAAAGTGTTATTGCTGTAATGGGTGGTCCACCTATTCGACATGAGCCAACAGTCCATGAAGTTCTCCTTCACGACCAAGATTGTGAACCAATATTTAGGAACAGTGGATGGCTGGATTATTTCTTAAAGCTGATAGAGTTTAATGAAGAAATTGCGAGGGAATTCACCCGCACGCTGTCAAATGGAGAAGCTTAGGTAAAAGGTTTAGGAGTGGTGGTTACAAAGGAAAGGATAGTAGAGTTAATTGAGCTACCAACAGATGGGGAGAAGTACTCAGAGTCCAAGGATGCACGCAGTGAAAGAGAAGAATTTACACATCCAGGAGACTCCCCATTAGTAGTAGATAGACAAGGAACTAGGCTAGAATCCCTTTCGTTTGAATGGAAAGCAGTAGCATTGTATGTTTTAAAATATTTAACCTGTGAAGGAAGGTTTTCATGTCTGCATTCTCATCACTTCAAGCTCCTAAGTCATCTACGCCACGAAAGAAGGATGAATGTTCCAAACCTATTGTACAACCTTCTTTCTATAAGTGCAACAGAGACCCAAAAAGGCAGGCCTCACTCTATTTCTCACCATTGCCTAATTAAGATTTTAGTTGAAAAATCTTTAAGAAATGTTTCTCCAATGCTTTGGAATGAATTTGTTGAAACCAGAATGTTTAGGGTAGAGAACATAGTTATAGAGGAACCACTTCCATCTCAGGAACAAGAAAACCTTGTAGAACCCGGTTCCCCTCTTGAACCCTCATCCTCGTTGAAATCCTCAGAACAAAATCTTCTTGCAGTAGAGGAACCCTTACAAAAAGAAGCTACAATAGGGGTTCCTCCTCAAGGTTCAAGAAAAACTAGGGTTGCCACACGAAAGGAAAAGGGCAAAGAAAACCAAGTTGATATAGAGCATAAGGAGAAGAAAAGTAAAAACGAGAATGTACCGCCTCTCGGAGCCAAGCAGAGAAAAATTGTAAATCCAGTTCCTGCAATAACTGTTGAAGTATTTGAAGAATTGGCTACAGGAAGTAGTCCTGCGACCGAAAAAGGAAAATCTTGAAGATGTAGTGGTAGGCTTCGTAAAAAGTTTAAAAGAAAAGACCAACCCACAGAGCCAACTATTACAATCCTGATTGACTCCCCAGAACAAGAACAACATAGTCCACTCCACGATGATATCCCTCCTTCTCCACCAAATGAACCTCAGCGAGACCATGAAGAAGAAGAAGAACCACAAAACATTGAGGAAGAATAGGAATTACAGTTTCAGGAAGAAGGGGAACTCTAGGATATTGAGCAGCCTCAGAAGGAAGTAGGTTTTGAAAGATTGGACAACTTAGCATTTGCTGCAGAGCAGGTTATTGAAGTAGGAGACAAAGTAGAAATGAAGAAACCTAAAGCACATGTTCATAGGCCACCTACTTCCCTTACTAGTCATGTAGTAGGACTTGCTCTTAATGAGGATTGGGAACTTGAAAAGGTAAAAATGCAAATGATAATTGATTACCAGAGTAAATTTATTGAGCAAAAGGATGAGGAAATAGCCCAGCTTAAAGATAAGATGGAAACAGTAGCCACCATGGTACCACAACTGATGCAATGTCGGGCTCCTCCTCGTGTTTACTCTCTATACTTAAGAGAACAACACATTAGTTTCCAAATGATGAGGATTGTCATAGATTTAAGTCCCTCATTACAAACACCAGAAGAATTTTATAGTGCTTTTTAGACATCTCCTACAGCAATAAAAAATCTACTCTGTGAACTATATGTACACAATTATGTTGTTCCTGATGATGTTGATTGGAACCCTCTCCTTTACATTGGATATATCCAATTGAGGGCTCTTATGTCCTAGATGTAGAATGAAATATCAAGGGGAGAATAGTTTCAGGTGCATCACAAGGAAGAACTTGAGCTTTCATTACCCTTAAGGTCTGAGTCAAGGGAACCCAGGCAACTTTACTTTCATTGGCAGAAGATTGTATACGAGCCATATTATGCAAAGGAAATCCTACCCTTAAGGGAAGAAGTGTATAGAGAATATGAACAAATGGCTCTGAGGGAAGGACAAGAGGCAATAGGACATGTAGTTCAGTGCTGGAATAGCCTAACATATGAGTTGAAACAATCTAAGCCACACTCTGCACAAAATTATCATGTAGCATTAAACAGAGCACCCAAGTATATGCACTTGGGAAGAACAAAGGGACGACATTGGCCGCCTCTCAGTTTTCAGCCTCCAATCCTCTTATGGCCATTGATGGGATGTAGGGATAGTGATCCACCATACAATGAAGCAATGAAATGTACCAGGTGGAAGAGATTGGAGAAAATGAAAGGATTCTACTAGAGCTTATCTACAGGCGGTTCTGGATAGGTTACCCC
Organism: Cryptomeria japonica; assembly: GCF_030272615.1. Taxonomy (NCBI): domain Eukaryota; kingdom Viridiplantae; phylum Streptophyta; class Pinopsida; order Cupressales; family Cupressaceae; genus Cryptomeria; species Cryptomeria japonica. The sequence continues at coordinate 147,618,536 of NC_081410.1, forward strand.
AGACAATTTCCGAATTAATGCCAGAATCTGAAATTTTCCTGTTGCTGGAGGATCAACAAGAAGTTAGGTTAGGGGGAGATGATGAGCCTAAACAATGGCTTTATTTTGATAGATTTTTGATATATAATACTCCTGCCTAGGTCTTATGATTAGATGACATTTGGATTATAATACTCTTTTAAGTTGACACCTTTAAGTGTTTCTGAAACTGGTTTAACTTATACCTAAGGATGTCATATAATGATCTATCTATGCAAATATTTGAAAACAATTATAAATATGGTTTGCATTATATCATATTAGCATTAGTATATACACATGTTTGTTGTGCATTAATATCATGATGTAGGGTCAGCAAAGGTGGAGTAAAGACAAACAACTGTTCAAAAGATCATCAAATATATAACCGCAATTCATACCCAGTCAAAGAAATGCAATAATGATCAAAACCACTTGACCGGTTCTTCAGCATATTAATTTATGAACATTTATAACTATTCTTAGTGGAGCTTAGATCTAGGAGGGTAGTCATGCTATATTTTCTCAGCTGCATGACAAATGTAGTTCCGTTGTCTTGCGCTGACTTCTTCTCTTGTTAATAAATCTTGTTCACCTATTTTGTAGGAATATGGTTGATCAGTTAGAAGTTTCTTATAAGTTTTCCTATAAATAAAGGGACCTCTCTCCTCTCAGGGATAGAGGAAAAACAACCATAGTATCTTGCAATACACAGTCTTATGGTACTGTTTATGTATTTTCTAGTCAATAAAGAGATCAATGCGATTTTGAATAATTAGATAATTGTAATCTGAAGTTCTTGAGATAATCACTCAAGGGGGACCGCTTGGTGAGTAATCCTTTGTATGTTTCAGTTAGTTTTATACTTCTGTAGCAGTTGTTTCTGTAGTTGTCTGTTCCTGCATCCATAGGAAATAGTTCCTGTGTTTGTTCCTGCAGCCACAACAACAAAGTAGTTCCTGGTGCCTGCCAGAACTTTGTCATTTAATAGTAGTTATTTAAAGTAGTTTCCAGTTGTAAGATTAAAGTATTAGTTCATTTGAGATTTTGTGTGTTTACTTTGAGAAGAATTCCCTTTCCTACAGCAATATAGGATGGTTGCAATATGAACTTGGTGCACATACAGTGCTAGCCCATTTCAAGTTTACGTTCCTGGTTGATAACTAAATAAGCCTTTGCCACAGGAAAAGTTAGCTATTTAAGGATATTCAATCTCTGAATTGTGTTTTATTACCCAGTTATCATTCCAATTGTGAGGACCAACAGATATTTCTTGTGGTTTGTTTATATACTCCTTCAATTATAAAATTTATCTCTTTCTGCTAATAATTTTCGTAGTTTCTTTATCTTTATATTTTGTTAAAAAAATGTTTGCTCTGCTTTAGACTTGTGATTTGCAAGCTAAATTTTTTTCTAAACCTTTTCCTCATTATCTTTTGAAGTTGCCATGGATTTCCCTTTGGTTTGGATCCTTTGAGAAACTTCAGCTTTACTCTTCTTTGGGGTCATTGTTTTATTTTCTAAAATTGGACTTCACCCTTGTATTGTAGCAAAAGTGTCTTTTGGAGCAATCTCCTCAATATTTTCTTGCACTTTGATTTATCCAATGACGAAGGTTAGTTTAGCCTTCTGGCACTTGCTCCTTTGAACAAGAGGACGAAGAATTTATGCTCTTATTTTGGTACTTATCCTCTCTTCATCTAGTTGGTTCTTTTCCTTCTCATCATTATAGGTACTAATTTCTATCCATTCTTGGCGATCAAGGATTTTTTGTGTTGATTGCTCCTATGATTATTTCTCTACAAATGGTTGAGCTAGGTCCTTAGAATCTTCTTGCTTATTTTGAAAAACTTAAGCCTCTAGAATTTTTTGTTTTGGGTCCATTCAATCACTATTGAAGGGAAACTCCTCCTAATTATACCTTTTAGTTCTTTTTTTTTCAAACTTTTGCTAGAACTTTGTTTATTTTTTATTCTTTAAAATTTGATGTTTACACAACAAGGTGATAATATTGTGATACTTTAGACATTCATTTCCCTTTTATTTAGTCATTGTTTTCATAGATTCATACAAATATGAAGACAAGTTGATTTTTAAAGAAGGGTCTTTTGCACCATGGAATAGGTGATTCAAGATTCGAAAAGTTCCCACAATTATTCTAAATTGACCCTCACAAGTAAAGTATTTCATTGCCCAAACCACTACATTTTCTTAGGTTTTAGGGAATGTGTCCTTGTTAATGACCTTATTTTCTCCATTCTTATTTGCTACTAATTGAGGAAGAGATTCTCCTTCCTTTGAAAATTTGGTTGCCATTTCTTGATATTTAATCCACTTTTAATTATAAAGGTCATCACTTTCTATAGAAATTTTAGAATTAAGTGATATTTTTGAGACTAACATCAATTTTGTGCTTGGATACTATAGAGTAACCTCTCAAAAAATTCTTAAAAAAATCTTCTAATAGCTCCGCATTATACTCCTAAAAGTTTTGTATAGCATTTAGCCACTTGTATCCCAAAAATATCCACTAATTTAGTTGATATTGCAACAATTTTTTTGAAGAATTTGATTCTACTTTCCTTTTTACATTGATTTTTTTTATTAAGATGACTGAGGTAAAGTGTCATTATAGGTTGACTGTTCTATAATAATTCATAGGGTTTGGGATGTAAATAGCTATATCAAGAGCAACATGATTTGGATAAGAGATTGTATTAGTAAAGGATGATAGAGGTACTTGGGCTTATTTAAAATTATTGTAGTTTCATAATAGTGGTTCATGTAAGTTGTTCTTTCACCGCCCTTTTTTATCATCAATCATAATAGAGTGACACAATTTATTAATGGTTGATTTATAATGGCTAGAAACAATCTTATAGATTAATTCATTACATAATAATTATTATTACCTTCCTAATAAATAATTAATGTATGTACATATCACCATTACTACCATGAATCAAAATTTTCATGTTGAAGATTTGTGGCGTGTCAAAATTATGATTGAGATTTGATTTTATTGAATACTTTAATCTTAAAAGTGATTCATTGTACTTTATGCCATAAATGCATACTTAAATTGATGGAGAAAGTTGGAGCTTTGAAATCATGGTTTGATACTTTGAGTCTTGTATAAGTGATAGTTGAGTGCAGGGACATCATTGGTGATGATTGTGGTGTCATGATTATGCATGTACATTTTTTGCATTAACACGACATGATCGTGTTTGTGGTGGTTTGGTGGTGTTTTGGTTTGTTGTTAGGATGTTGTTTCTTATCTTATTGATGTTTGATTAGTTCCTTTACTATGATTATTGATTGTGGACATGTTTGATAAATCAAATCATATGTTGATTTGGTGTTTGAATCATGTAGTCTTCATGATTATTCTCTTTGATATCTTAGTTTGTAGTTTATTGATGTGATGATGAGTATGCATGTTTTTCAGTATTTGGATCCACAACAATGGGATGAATCATCTATGGACTATCTATATCCACTAAGTTTGATTAATGGTTGATGTAGACTTTGTTTGTTGGCCTTGTCTATGGTCATTAGTGCATTGGTATGTTTATTTTGAGATGAGAGGATGGATATGGTTTATAGTACCTATATAGTTAGTTGTTTGGGCTTGTAGCATGATTGTTTTATCACGATGTCATGATAGCTTGGTTAAATTTTATTGGTAGCTTTTGACAATGATGGATAGGCAGTGTAGGATTGATTCTTGTTGGTTTGTTAGCAGGTGTATCTTCTTGAATTTGAGATTTTTGTTTCACTTGATGATTGATGACGTTTTAGTTGTGTGTGTGTAGAACTGGATGATCTTGATTTAGGAGATGGCTATCATGATTCCATGTGTGGCTCGGTGTCATGATTTAGTAGGAGTTATTGGTAGTGATGTGGATTTACCATTTGATGGTGTATATTCTTATTTATTGTTGCAAATGTTTAGAGGAGCTCTTGATCTTGTTGTTGTAGAAGGGTCTTTCACATTTGCGGGTTCACTAGTAGGAGATGGTGATCTTCATGTTGATTGGCTATGTTAAGATATTGGATCCATGGAGTCTTTGGTTTAAGTGTTGTATATGCTTTTCTTTGACATGTTATTCTTGTTTGATAAAATGATTGTAATTATGTCATGGTTTACTCTTGATTACCGATTTACAGTTTTAACATGATCATATAGGTGCATGATATGTTTAGGTGGAAAATGTTATCTCATAGGAGGAGATGGTTAGATCATGCAATCATGTTTATGTTCCTGTTTCTTGAGATTGGAGTTTTGACATTGATCTTGATTGATTCTCTTTGTATTGAGTACATGATCATTTTCTTGATACTTCATGATGGTGCTATGTTGCACTTGGATTTTGGCATGGATTGATTGGTTATAGGTGCTCATGGGCACATGGAGACTTAGGTGACACTAGTATCTACTTGTGATTATAAACATGTTGTTGAGATGAATACTCTTGATGAGGTTTCAACATGAAGACTGAGGAGATTTCACCTAGTATGGACTTGAGAGTAGATTGTTCTTGGATGAGTCATGATGACCTGGATATCTTGGAGGAGCATTATCATTCCCCACTCTTAGTCTACTCGACAGTTTACTACTTGAGAGATATTTATCATTGTTCCCTTCAGGTGCATTGTGATTATGCTTATTCTTTCATAGATATGGATCTTGAGATATGGAGATGGTTAGTTGTGGAGGATTCATTTTGAGAGATGTTTGGAATTGGTTACCTCCTTGTGTGTATGTTGATATTATGACGATTATGAGGATATAAGGAGATGATTTATTGGTATAACTTCCTTTATTGTGAATTTATATTTTGGAGTTTGATCTTCATGGTTATGAGAGGCTTATATATTTGTTGGGTCCAAGAGATTGAATGGATTTGGGTGTTGTTATGGCTTTTCATTTAGGGTGTTGGAGGAGATCACACTTGACACAACGTTGCTTCTTTGAGGTGTTGGTAGAAGGACAAGTTACGCTTTACAATTTTCTCTCTTTGTTTTACTATTTCTTCAATGAGATTCATGATTATATGATTTGGGAGGATGGTTCAACATATTTTGAGAGAGTATGCAACTATCTGGGTTACACGTGTTGATCATTGTGATTGTTCTTGGTACTTCATGTTTTGATTACTCGTCACCCCTTGATATGAGCATTGATTGGAAGACTTGGTATGCCTTGAGCTTATTTTTAGACTTGATATTACCCATGTTGCAGGAATTTTCAGATGTGTATTTTCTTCATTGGTAGGTTTGATATATGGAGCTTGATTGTGGTTTATTGGTTGATATGATGTTGGCATGAGTTTATTGATGTTGTCTATACCTGGGAGCTATGGATGGTTAGATTCATTGACACGTGTTATGTATGTCATTTTTTATCATGTGAGTTTTTTCTTCAAGATAAAAACTTGGAGTCTTTGTTGTCACATTGGATTTGATGCTTGTTTTCTTGGATTGGTGCATCTTCACCTTGGCTTGTTCCTTTTCTTCCATAGGTGGCATGTTGGAGGACAAGAGGAGTTCTTTATTGAGATGGTGGTTACTTTGGTTTTATTGCATATATCTTGATGGAGTATGAGAACATGTTGGATATTCATGTGCCTACATGTATGCCTATGATAATATGATTCACCGATTAACCCTAATGCAATGTATACAACAAGTGAGAGACTGTTGGGATAAGGTCTTGTACACCTTGCATAATATTTATAATGTATTATTTACTATTATGTCTGTGGTGTGCCTAGGGGAACCTAGATTGACGTGTATCACTAGGAGAATATTCATGGGGCCACTTTATGTGTTGTATTGTAATGAGAAATATATTTAATGTGGGTGCCATTTTGGGATAATTATTTAATATTGGATTAGGATATTTAAAACTTAGTACCCAATATTAAATGATGGACCAGTAGTATTGTATTCACATGGTTTTTCTTTACCACTTGGTTGTATCTGTGTGAGCTTGATTCTATAAAAGCAAACACATCTTAGTGGTTTAGGTTGGATTGGTGAGTTGTTTATCATTATTGAGTCTTTTAGAGGGTTGCATATGTGAAACATGACATGGGACGTGTGGATTCATGCTTGGACACATGGAGGATACATGAGAGAGGCTTGATGTTTTGGGAAGTATTATTGTAACTCTATAAGTGATTTTTATTGCATATTGTTAAATAATATGGAGTATGAATGCTTTTGGAGGTTGATTTTTTCCCTCTTGAGGGTTTTACTAGGGTATATCTTGTGGCTTGTCTATTTTATCTATGCACAATGGTTATTTTGTAAGCTTGTATGTTTGCTTGTGTCTCATGGGCTATATAGAAAATGGATTAAATGTAACTTAGGTTGAAGCATTATTTCATAACACTTAGATAACAAAATGGTAGGAAACATATGACAAGTATGCAAAACAAAAACCCTAGCCATGAGACGTTGAACAAAGAAATAGACCTTAAGCTAAAAAGTAACTCAAGATCTAAAACTTGAACATTAACTTAATATTCCTCTAATTAATAACATATCAAAATTGTTTATACCCTTTATGTTGATGAGCATCTACAATAGCAACAACCTCTATAGGAGGTCAGTAAGAATCCGCGAAATAAAAACAAAAAGAAAAGATAAGCATAAAAATTGAAAGCATAGTTTTTAAAAATCCTTATCCAACAACTTTCCTTTCATATTTGGTTTGGATTTCAACATTCAAATGTCACATCCCTATGTCAATTGCCTACATGGTGGAATAAAATAAATAAAATAAATGCAAATTTTAATGAAATGGGAGACCATACATATATGAGGGTTGTTGACACTATCTTTAAGAGGTATGGTTGTCCATTGAAGCACATAGATATTTAGTTAAAAGCGAGAAAAATATTACATTAGGAGATGACTTATAATTATGAGGAGAGGGTGCATGTATGTAGGGGAAGACCAAACATTAATGAGGCATGGTATTCATGTATTTTACACCATTCCATATGAAAATCTTATGGAAAAGAAAAGAGGGTGCGACAACTCTTAAATTCCACGACCCGTGCACAATAAGGGATACAGGTTTGATTCAAGGAGGGACTCAAGAAGGGAAGAAAAAAATGAACAACAAAAGAATTATGGTGTTAGGGAATGTTGTGAATGCAAGGTATGCACAAATTTATTTGTTAGAGAGGGCTCAAAACTTTTAGACAAAGGCAATCAACAAGTGAAAACTCGAATCCCATAATGTGAATCTTTGACTAGGAGATGGACTCACCATCAAAATTAATGAGAGCAATAGATAATCTTGTGTGTGTGTGTGTGTGAGAGAGAGAGAGAGAGAGAGAGAGCAGAGAAGAGAGAGAGAGAGAGAGAGAGAGAGAGAGAGAGAGAGAGAGGAGAGAGAGGAGAGAAGAGAGAGAGAGAGAGAGAGAGAGAGAGAGAGAGAGAGAGAGAGAGAGGAGAGAGAGAGAGAGAGAGAGAGAGAGAGAGAGGAGAGAGAGAGAGAGGAGAGAGAGAGAGAGAGAGAGAGAGAGAGAGAGAGAGAGAGAGAGAGAGAGAGAGAGAGAGAGAGAGAGGGATTTTTCAAGTAGTTTTAGAGGCACAAAAACCTTAGGAGTTAAGCGACTAGAGGGGAGATGATTTTGGGGCGAAGTTTGAAGGTAAAAATAATTTTGTTTGGGGAAGAAAAATTTAGAGAAAGGTTGAGTGATTGGATGGCATGTGAGATGGAATGTAGAAGGGGAAAAGAGAATAAAAAAAATAAAATAAAAGAAAAGAAAAACATCATGCGGAAAGAGAAGGAAAAAAAGAAATGATCAAGTAAAGGTAAATTTATTTTCATTCTCTTGCCTGTATTCTCCACAACTTGCACTTAAATGTAAGTGTTGTAGCAGAGTATAAAATATATATATTTTACAACTCCAACTACTCTAGTAGGTCTATGTAGGACTTCAATAATGGGTAGATAAATGGGCATAGCACCTAAATTTAGAGAGCAAATGTCTTCACTAATTAGCCATCAACCCCATTACTAAAGCTCATTTATCTATCAAGCTTGGGACTCAAATCTTGAAATGGGACAACACTATTTGTGCACTAAGAGTTTGTCAGACTATTCTATCCTAATCCTAATGATGGGAGATATTGAAACAAATATCAAGAAAGAGAATAATAAAAAGAAAATAAACCTGGTAACCATTAACTACCTCCTATTAAGTAAATGTTGTTGAAACATGTTCTAGAATAATAAAACTCTAACTAGTAAAATAAAATGTTTTGTTCTGACTTAGTTGCAAGAACAACTACATAATAGAGTTTTCGTGGTTGCAAGAATAATCAAGTATTTAAAGCTATACTACGAACAAAATTGGAAATAACTAAAAAACCGATTAAATGGAATCCTCACCAAGTAGCCCCCCTTGGACGATTCTTACCGACGTCTAACTTGGAACTCAGATATTGTGCATTCATAATTTCACCATTCATTCATATGGATAATAGAGATAACAAAATCTTATTCTTTATTTCCAATACTTAGTTCAACAAAATAGAAAAATCCCATATCTTCTCAACCAACCTTCTTAAGAATAGGCTTGGTAAATTTATAAGAAAGAAAAGTTATGATTAACTAACTACCACAACCACTCCACTCCTTAAAATCAGGAGGATGACTTTTATTAAAATCATGAAAATTAGGAACAAAAAGGTTGAAACAGGGTGGGACTCTGCTCATGGCGATTAATATTCATTATTTTTATCCTCCTATATCTACTCTATTAGCGGATATGGTGACTAATTGAAAGGATAACAATTCTTCAATTGAATCAAAGAGTCCTTGATTGCCGTAACAACTAGGTAGTTGTTTGTAACTGTTTTGACTCCTTCCAGGTCTATTGTCTTTGATCTCTTCAAGGCTTTGTTGTGACTTGACAATTGCATTTACTGCTTCCTCAACAACCTAAGAGATCTTCATAATAACTACATTCAAGGGGTTAAAGTGCAAAGATCCTTGTTCATTCAAAATCACTTAAAACATAACATTTATCATTATTCATATTAACCAAAAAACACAATCATTTAGCATTCATGACATTCATTCAAAAAGGCTTCCAGACATCAAAGATTTGCTTAAAGTTATAGTTTAAAATAGATGTAAGTCATATAATGCCATGTCTTAAAAATATAAAGGAGTCTCAAACAACCTAAAAGGTCTAAATAAAACATTAAAAAATGGAGCTCATTAGCCTGCACATAAAGTGTGGAAGCACAAATCATAACAAAACAAAATGAGAGCATTGGAGTATGGTTAGGGATTCCCTTGAATCATAATGGCTAGAAGATTTTTTCTTAAGGAGATTCACGTGAGAGAGATTGTGAGAAATGTAGAGAACAAAAGAAGTTAGAGCAAAAATATGCAACAAGAGGAGCTATGTTGTCAAGTATCCATTGATGTCGAATAATCTATATTAAAAATTTAAGATATATTTCTATTTTTTTATTTTTTTGATGAAAAGTAATCTTTGTTCATAATACGTTCATTAAACAATTTAAAAAAAAAATCTAAGTAGCTAACATTCCAACATTTGTGGAGGTGTAGTTGAAAATTTAGCTAAATAGTGGGTAGGAAAGCAAACAATAAAGAAGTATGACAATTGTGAAAGCATATACATGATATTGTTTGTTGATAAAAATCCTCATGAAACACCTCACAAAATGTGGCCTCAAAGAATGTCATGATTCAATGGAATGCTATAGAAACAAAGTTTTGTTTTAAATTGCACTCTCTATGAAAGACCAGATATAACAAACATGTTTGCCTGATGCTTTCATACATCTAGCACTTGCTTTTCGATTGAATGTGAGGAATCCAAGGAGATCCTTCAATGGGGTTCTAGTTTAGCTCTTATATGGTGAATTCATTCACAATATTTTATTATATTCTTACAATAGATGAATATTTGTAGCGCTTGTATTAGATCCTTCAATGGGGTTCTAGTTCAACACATATATGGTAAATTCATTCACAATATTTTATTATTTTCTTACAATAGATCGTGCCTTTCCTTTCATAGACTATACTTATAGAACAAAAATATGATTTCAATAAGATCTAAATATAGAAAGGGATATTTTTGTGGTGTACAATGGGACAGATCAAATTGAGATAGAGATAAAGTCTAATTTATGAAATTAGCCTATTGGATGTATGCTGGTCCTGCTCATATTGGAACCATAAGAGTAGCTAGTTCTTTCAAAAATGTGCATGCCATTATGTACGCTCCTCTAGGAGATGATTATTTCAATGTAATGCGTTCTATGTTAGAACGCGAAAGAGATTTTACTGCCGCAACTGCTAGCATAGTAGATCGTCATGTACTAGCACGTGGATCTCAAGAAAGAGTTGTGGATAATATTCTCTGAAAAGATAAAGAGGAACATCCCGATCTTATCATATTGACACCTACATGTACCTCTAGTATTTTGCAAGAAGATTTACATAACTTTGTGAATAGAGCATCCATAATTTCTGATTTCGACGTAATTTTTGCAGATGTTGATCATTATCAAGTAAATGAAATTCAAGCAGCAGATAGAACTTTAGAACAGGTGGTTTGATATTATTTATATAGATGTCATAGACAAGAAAAATGCCTTGTTCTTTCAATGAATTCCTATGCAAATGGGGGATGCTTATAGGTTTTTAGTTGCTTTTTCTTGCATAATATAAACCTTGAACATTCCAATTATAGAACCAACAACTAAAATAATCTCTTTTAGAAGAGAGAATAACATTAATTTGTTAAAATGGTTATATGTGTGGTTAATGAGTATTTAAATAATTCTTATTTAGGATAATTTGTGTTTAGGTGTGAAACATGTTGACTAACGCATTATTTTTTGTGTGAAACATGTTGACTAACGCATTATTTTTTACACGGTCTGTCTATATTAAAGACAACAAGTTTAAAGACTAGGACAATGGTACAAGATATTAATTTTGTCTACTAAGTCTATGAGTAAGACTACGACTGATTTCTTTACAGTTAATAATTGTATCAAGAAGAAATTATGACATGGTGGGTATCTTAGCATATTAGTATTTGCAATTACAAGAATCATTGCGTTTCATATCCAGTGACAAAATTATCTAGTTGGAGAGTCAAGCTATTACAAGAATCATGGGTTACATAAAAAGGAAAAGAAACTAGGACATTAATTTTATCATTACCCCTAATAGTATGAAGTGTATACCTTTACATGAAGATATAATGAGGTCATAATATTACCAATAGTCTTGAGACTATATGGCTCAAATATTGATCATGCTTAATGCAAGTTGTAAACATCAATAAAAGTCTTTCAAGGTTAAAAAGGATTTTATGCTATTTGTTAGGATGATGTAATATATTATTATGATACATATTATTGAACCATATCGAAGTGGGACCCAACTAGGAACCTTATTGAGACCTTTGCATTATTTTTGCATCATTTCGATATTATGATTACATGATGCTAATTAACCTCTTGAGTACCACAATTTTGATAAGACAACTACCATGAGAACTAAGGAAGGGTATTATGGTTGTGTGGACGATGAAATGTTGTGTAGGAATCATGGCTAAGGTGAAGATAAACCTATGTTGTAAGACCTATGAGATTTCAAACACTTGTGATAATGGAAATATTAGATGTAGCGTTATGTGGAGAAGATATCACGATGCTTATAATTATGGATCATTTGATAAATAATAAACTGCATAAGATAAATGAAATTAGAAGGCCAAGAATATTATTATTCATTTTATTGAATGTACATCTTCATGCAATGATATCCAGGATATAGTGTTGTTATATGCTATTAGTATGACTTGAGCACTAATAATGCTTAAATTAGAGTAGTAAGGGATTCGCAGCTCTATCATGTAGTGTCTAATGGGTGACCTAGATGATAAAACCTCACGCATTTTGCGTTAGGATATAACTTTAAAATGGATCTGTGGTAATTATGATTACAATAATGTAACTTCATCCACTATAGACTATTGTGTGAACTTGGGTAATTTCTGGTTGAGTAATAAGTTTAGCCCCTAGGTTGATAAAACTAACCTTGAAACTTCAAATGGGTTATGAAAAAAATGGAAGTACTTTCAATCAAAACCTCAATATCCTAGAAGGGAAGTGTTATAGTATGGGTTGGTAAAGTATGAACTAGATATGATTTCCCAACTATTGTTGTGTTATTAATTAGTGAAATTTAGGGTATGGGAGCTGTGCATAGGTGTCCCTTGAAAGAAACCCTTTAAGAATAACTACGTGTGAGTTTAACCTATTTGAAAGTGGGAACACAGGCGGTCCTTGGGTGAAGGATGTCCCTATGACCTCAAGTCCATAGGGGGAGGGTCTAGGGGTGATAAATCCCTAGTTGCAAAGTTGTTCCTAATAGGTTTTGACCTTGTCTCTTTACTAGACTTTAAATGAGGCCAAAATGGGTATTAGATGGTTATGAATGTGTCAAGAAAATATGATAACTTATATTTAGACTACATGATTTGAAATAGTGAGTTGAATGAAATGAATGGGTTGACTACCTTTTAGTCAGTTTGTTTATCTATTGTGTAGAGGTCATCTTATGCTAGATCCAAGAGATTTTATACACTAGTGAGATTTAATCCTAGACCTATAAGACTTTGTGTATATACTCCTAGATAAGTCAATTATGATCAATCTGCTCTGAATTAGGAACTTCTCTTCTAGTTATAGTGCTGAGTGAAGTACATGCACTGACTTTTATGGCAATAGATAGAGCTAGGACCCTACAAGGCCATAGGTAGAGGATTGTAATCCTCTAACATGTAGACTAGTCCTTTCTATCTGAGGTGATCAGTGAAGAATAAATCCTATGACCCGCATAAGATAAGCTTATTTGATAGAGATTGACAATAGTCAAGGAGCATACCATGCCAGTACACTATTAGTTGTACCACCTAGTTAGTAGATGGCTATGACCAGTTGCATGCAGACGAGAGATACCTTGTGTTGATCTAGGGTATTAAATAGATTTCGCTAGGAGCATCTAGGCCTGGGGGGTAGTTGCATGTCGACAATGGATGTCCTTGTTGCTTAGTCGTGTGATGGACTACGAGGAAGATAATTTCTAATTAAGATTAGGTAGGTAATAATTGGGCTAACCCATGTATGATTTGGGCATATATTTATAGTGGTATACCCGACTTTGTTAGGATGAGGCCGTGCACTTGGTGTAGTATGGGATACATTGAATCTTAATCTCACTTGCTTGTTGGCGCAGAAGATCGAGCAAAAGAATGTGTCCCATGATGTAGTGCATAGTGCACCGACATTCCTTTTATTTGGGATGCATTATGGGCAGATGGTAATTAGCCATAATGGATATTTCAATCCCTCATTGTATAAATGCTAGTCACTATGTATGTGATGCCCACTAAAGCTAGTCCCTATATATGATTGGTGTATATTGAAGCTTGTCTCTATGCATATGTGACATATGCTATAGCTAGTCACTGTGTATAAGTGACGTAAGCTAGAGCTAATCATCATGTGTGTGATATTTACAAGCTAGTTATCATGTGTTTATGGGAAGTGTGCTCGACTCCCTCTCTATGGATTCGGGGAAATATGTGAAAGGATATGACCCTTGTGTAATTGTGTATGTTTGTATGCTATTTGATGGCAATTGGTTATTGCTATATTATGATTGGGCTAATTTTGATAATAGTAATGGTTAAAAGAGAGATCAAAGATCTTATACAAGAGGATAGAATGAACTCCCTCTAACCTTCAAGGACTAACTACAAAGCCCATGACTTCCCTCAAAGAGATACGTAGGCAGGGTCATTGGGAATGAACCCTCGAGGCTTAGGTCTAGGTCTTATGGGGATCTTGACCTCAACAGCTTACCCCCTCGAGTAAAAGCTTAAGTGGTGATGTAGGTTTGTCACCACTATAATGATCAAAGACATTACGAAGATGACACTTCTAAGATAAAATTAGAAGTGTGATTGATTAAATTGGTATTTGAGAAATTAAAACAAAAAAAAAGTGTAATAGCAACTAAAAGACGATTATTACATCAAAAAACCGTAAGAATATCTTAATAATAAAATCAATTTTCAAATACATATTTTTAAATTGCCACAACTTAAAAAAATCCTCCCCACCTAATTAAAAAAAAAAACAGGACTTAACACAGCCCCTAAAATAACAAAATTCAAAAGAAAAAGAAAAAATGTTGGAATAAACCCAACTTTTCCGTTTCTACATTGTGCTGGATTTGCACTTAAGGAATGGTCGCTTACACGTGTAATTCCCCATTAGACCATTAATTAAACATTTCCTTTTTAAACACCCCCGTCCTTTTTTTTTACCAATTTAAAAAAAATAAATTTAAATTAAATTAAATTTTTATTTAACATTTCCTTTTTTAACACCCTAGTCCTTTTCTTGTCCAATTTAAAATAAATTAAATTTTTATTATATTTTAGCCCAAAGTGTTGATAAATGCCGTAAGCTGCGAGACCATCACTTGACGACAAAACGTAATATATTCACAATCAATTTCTCAACACAGATTTTCTGTCAATACAAAAATAACGAAGAAAACTCAACACAGATTTGCTTTCAATAAAAAAATGTCATAGTTTTTCTTCACTATTAAGCAACTTCCATCTGTTTAGCTTACCCAACCTTTTTATAACCCTAATTGTAATTAGCTGGACTCCCCTTCTGTTGTTTGCCGTGAATCACGTTCAATCCACTTTAATTAATTTGTACGGTTTTTGCGTGTATATCAGCCAGAGGACATTAGTCCAGTCGTCTTCCAATGAACAAGGAAGCGATAATAAAACAGGCCGGGAGCTTCGTTGATGGAAGCATTTGATCCAATTTACCCTATGCCTAACTAAATTCAAATCTTTGGAAACCCTCGTGAATTAGAGAGGACGTTGGCAGTTTCATGATGATGTTCTGTTTGTCGAAAATGGTTTAGTTTAGCTTTAGATTTTGCAATTAATTGCCCGAATGTGAAACCCCACTGGAAAAGTTCGTAGACTTCAATTGATCTGCACCGGCGTAGCTAATTTAGCGGTTGCGGGGTTTGAATCTGTAAAATTTAACGAGACTTTGAAACCCTGATTGAAATTAGGGGTTTTTTTCTTTGATGGCGTGGTAAGTATTTTTTTAGTTTTGAGCTGAGACTTAATTGGGAGTATTGAGGACAAGATGGGGAGGGGGAAGAGCTGCGGCTTAGCTGCGGTGGCTTTAGCTGTGTTTTTTTCTGTCATGGCTCCGGCTGTGGGAAAATTTGTAGTGGAGAAGAATAGCTTGGGAGTTACTTCGCCGGATTCTATAAAGGGCACGTATGACAGCGCGATTGGCAATTTTGGGATTCCTCAGTACGGTGGGACAATGGTTGGGACGGTGAATTATCCCAAGGATAATAAGAACGGCTGTAAGACATTCGATACTTTTAATATTTCGTTTAAGTCCAAAACGGGAGAGCTTCCCGTTGTCGTGCTCGTCGATCGTGGAGGTTAGTATTTTTCTGTATTGCTGGTATTGTTTTCCAATTTGTAAGATTGGCGAAAATTGAAGTAAATCCTATGAGAAAAATTTCGGGATGTTTTCTTTTAGGGCTTGGTTTATGTTGTCTTCAAATTATTTTTTTCGGCTGCAAGTAAAAGAAATCTGTTAAATAAGTGAGCAATCAGGAACTTTTGTTGTAGTTTTGCACTATAGGCTGTTTAAGCTTATTTGAAAAGGTAATTATTATCAGTTGTGTATGAATTCTGTGGTTTTATTTAGCTTTGCTCTTAACAGTAAGAGTCCCCATCTAATCTGATTCTTTTTGTCATCTCTAAAAATTCATTTGGTTTTTGCACTGGATGTGTTCAGTAGGGCTTTTTACCCAGTTTCAACTCTATATCACGTCTCCTGGTGTTTGGACCTGGGTATTTGCATTGAAAATCTCCTTTTTGTAACATAGGATGGAGCTCATCCCATTTGACTCAGTGTAGTCCCGGTTTGCGCAAGGGCCAGCGTCTTATTTAAGTTGTCCGATGGCCAGCCTAGTTTGACATGACCCTTTTTAAGTGTTATTTCTGAAGACTATGTTAATGGCAACTTTGAGATCAATTGAATGTGCTATATGTATTAAAGGTGTCGGATTGTTATCACAATGGTTATGATTTTCTGGACTGTTTCCACCACACATAAGTTTTCCTCTTCAATCCATATTACACAGGTGTATGGGTTCTTGTGTACTTGGAGCAAGGTACATTACCGTGCATTGCTATCAAATTTTAATGGCTGCCAGTGAAACATGATTGGCGTTTTGAATATTTACTGGAATGCTGATAACTGCAATAGTCTAAAACATATACCTACCCATGCTAGATAAATGTGGACATGTTCTAGTGGCTCATTTTGGTAGAAATGCCAGGGTCTTGTAAAGACGATACGGTTCATTTCTTACAAGCTTCCAAGGAAGATTATATCTATCTTGTAGATTATTAATTTAAAATTATCTTGTGAGGTTGTTCTGTAGTACTCTCTTCCAATGGATTTTATTTCTTGCCTATGATAATATTGAAGTTCGTGAACAGATGCATTTCAATTTAGTTTCTGAAATCCCTTGCAGGATGGGTCAAATGCAGATCCAGTATTGATTAGATAGCTCTTTTTTCCTGCAATTTTTTTGAAATCTGATCCCTTTGCTCAATGAGTAGAGAAACACTTTGTTCTTAAATAGTGAAAAAAGCAACTTTTAGAGGTTGAAAGAGTAGGGTTAAGATATGCAATGAAATTGCTGATTTGCAAATTCCTTAAATAAAGTTGGAATCAGTTATGACTTGGGCCAAAAACAACTGTTATCATTATACATGTTTTGTTTTAAGATGAATTCTGAAGTGAGCAAAAATTACTTCAGCATTCAACAAGTCAGCTTTTCCCTACTATAATTTATGAGAAAAATATTTTTTCTGCAATTTATATTACATGGTTTTCATCTTTTTTTTCGATTGGTAAATGTTTCTCATTTTATTCAATATCGGGTTGTACCTGGCCCGAACCAGTGGGGTTTACAGCAAGGGAAGCCCCTCCCCATCACATGTGTACGATCCATGGACAGGTCTATCATTACCCTGCAATTTTAAACTGCCCTTAACATTAGAACAGGGAGGGACATTAGGAGGGATATTCTCCATGCCTCTTTTATCTTTTTTCTTTTTCACCTCTGTCCAGCCGACCTCCGTAGTCCTTGCCCCATGATTCACCATCTTGGATGCAACTGAACAAGGCGCCTGCCGATTCACAAGAGTTCGTAGCTCATTCTCCTTCGTCCTGTCACAATCTGACTTGGGACAGGACAAAATCCTAACACAACTGTCCTCATCGGTTGTGACACTCCTGCATCCAGCATCAACATTGGGTTTGGTCAAAACCCTAGCCTCAGATGGGTAATCACTCCCAAGGGTGTGGCGCAGTCTGCCTCATGTGGGGAGACTTTATTATCATCTCGTACCACCACATAAAGGGTGTCAGATACATCTTTACCCCAAGTGCCTTGCTTGGATGATTTTTCCATCTCACAACTAGCAGCAAGATGACCCGTATGGAAGCATTGGCAGCATCTGAAAGGGATGCCCTCGTAATTGATTACTTGCAGCCAGGAACCTTCACCAAGTTACAGATTAAGATCCCCTGGAAGTCCCTTACTCAAATCCATCTCAACCAGGATGCGGGCAAAGGAAGTGTGATGAATACCCACATCCACTCCCAAGAATTTGCCCAAGGAATCACTGATGGCCTCAAAGCAGGATTCAAACCAGAACTGTAGAGGCAAATATGGGAGTCTGACCCACAAAGGAACACGGTCAAAGGATTCAGTTGTAGGGTTAAAGGACGGGTGCCGCCACGGTTTCAGCAGTAGCAAGTATTTATCTTCCCAGCACCATTTATTCTCAATAAGGATCCGATTCCTATCTGCCACACTGTCAAAAACCATCACAAAGAAGCCCCGGGCCGCTGGAAAAATCTGGATGTTCCCATCAAGAATGGGTTTCCAGTGAGAAGAAATCCATTTGTGGAGATCAGGCAAACTGGGCCAAAAGGCCCTGAATCTCCCAATAAGAACCATTTCAGAAAAATATTTTTCATTACCCTTTACTTCTGCCACAATTTGTGCTCCCAAGTGAATAGTTGGACTAACTGCAATCGGAAAACAGTGAGCAGTAGTCTTACCCGAGTCGAAGTAGCCAGCCTTGACCTGGTTGCCGGGGGTGTTGCCATTCGTAGGCTTGTTAATCTTTAAACCCGCGTCCCGAGCAGTGTCCCAAATGCCGGATTTTCCCGAAACCCCACATCCAGCACGAGAAATGTCGCTGTCTTTGGTGAGATGGAGCCGAGACCTCCTGAAAGCACTGTTGCCGCCATGCCTTAAACCGCCACCACGATTTAGGAGGGAGGCACTGCCTGTCGGCCGGCACCGCAAGCCATTCCTGCAAACCCTAGCATAGCTCGCACCTCGCTTTGCCTCCATAATGGTCGTCCCCTGATTTACAAGTTTTCAAATTTTCAAAAGCTTTTCGTCACATCCTTTTCATCTTGTTGAAGCTTTGTCTAACTTCTTTAGGTATTGTTAGTTTCATTTCAAAATGATTTTCCTAAGCTTGATCCTCTTTTGCTGGATCTTATTCTCTTTATTTTTTTGAGTGTATATAATACCAAATTTTTTGTTTATTTGTTCGATTCAAATATTATTGTTGCGTAATGCTAAATGTTTTACTCAATCACTTATCTGAATTGAGCCTTATAACTTGCCATTGTAGATTGCTATTTTGCTTTGAAAGTTTGGAATGCTCAAAATGCTGGAGCAGCAGCAGTTCTTGTCTCTGATGATAGGGAGGAACCTCTGATCACCATGGATTCACCTGAAGAAGATACTTCAGCAGCTGAATATCTTCAGAATATTACTATTCCTTCAGCTCTCATAGAGAAAAACTTTGGTGACAAGCTGAAATCGGCATTAAGCAAGGGGGACATGGTTAATATAAATTTGGACTGGAGAGAGTCTGTTCCACACCCAGATGATCGTGTGGAGTATGAATTGTGGACAAACAGTAATGATGAATGTGGAGTCAAGTGTGATACCCAAATGGAGTTTGCAAAGAATTTCAAAGGTGCTGCACAAATTCTTGAGCATAGTGGTTATACACAATTTACTCCTCACTACATCACTTGGTACTGCCCACAGGCCTTTACTGTGAGCAAGCAGTGCAAAGCACAATGCATTAATCATGGAAGATACTGTGCGCCTGATCCAGAGCAGGACTTCAGTAGGGGTTATGATGGAAAAGATGTGGTCATTGAAAATTTGAGACAGCTGTGTGTCTTTAAAGTTGCAAATGAGACTAAGAAACCCTGGGTTTGGTGGGATTATGTCACTGATTTCCATATCAGGTGTCCAATGAAGGATAAAAAATACAACAAGGAATGTGCAGATATGGTGATCAAATCTCTAGGTATTTAAAAAAATGGTAGACCAATTAAGTGCTTGAATGTGTTTATTTTAACATTTTTTGACAATTAGTCAGAAGAACATGGCCGGATCAAGTTCTATATCATCTATTGGTAATTAGTTCATGAAAATGACTCTCTTTTGGTAGGAATGGATATCAAGAAGATAGAAAAATGCATGGGAGATCCAAATGCAGATTCAGATAACCCTATCTTGAAAGCTGAGCAAGATGCACAGGTTAGCTTAAGTGTTATGCTTTGTTCCAAGCCTGGACAAGTTCTGTTCAATTTCAAATTTGATTGCCTGCTATTATTTGTTTTTTATTTATAAAAAATGATTGGGCACCGTGCAAGCATTTTATATTTTGGCCGTGGGTTTCCCTTAGTATCCCATACATTGTAGCGTACTGAAAATTCATGGATTTATGTTTTCCTCAGGTTGGACATGGATCTCGTGGTGATGTAACAATTCTGCCTACTCTCATAATCAACAATAGACAATATAGAGGTTGGTATTATTTGTGTTTTCTGTCTTAAGATTTCTTTCAAACTCGTGAGCTTGGAATGGGGCATGCTCACATGTTCTTGGCAGGGAAATTGGACAAAGGAGCTGTTTTGAAGGCAATATGTGCAGGTTTTGAAGAAACTACTGAGCCTGCAATTTGCTTGAGTGAAGGTGAGCTACTTTTAATTTTATGGTTAGATGTAAGATTCCCATGATCTAGGAAGTTCTACAATCTCTAAATCTAGGGAAGCAACTCTGTAAAATTGAGGTAGTTTCGTAACAAGATTGGATAGTTGCATAGCCTTGATGTTGTTTTGTGATGGAGCACTTTATACATTAGTAAATGTACGGAGATCATTAACTACATTTGATTTCTGTAACCAGAGATGGAGACAAATGAGTGTTTGACAAATAATGGTGGTTGCTGGCAAGATAAGAAGGCAAATATAACAGCCTGCAAGGTATAGTGGGTTTTTGGTGTTTCAGTTGAGGGAGAGATTCCTTGTTTTTGTTTATGAGGTTTGCTTAATTGTTCTTGAAAATTGTATGTTTATAAATATTTAATAATTTTTACTTTTGAATTTTTTAAAGGATACTTTTAGAGGAAGGGTCTGTGAATGTCCTTTGGTTCAAGGTGTTCAGTTCAAGGGAGATGGCTATTCTAATTGTGAAGGTATGCATGGACTTCTAGAGTTAAGAGTTGTTTATATGCTAGTGGACAACAATTTGTTGCTACTACCTTTTTTTTGAAATTTTCTTACATCAAGATGATTTTGGACAATTTCTGTTCTTCCTAATTTTCTTCTTTTCCGCCTTAAAAATTTATAATACTATTGATTTGCATGTTGCTCCTCTTTTGTGTGAGTATTTTATGATGTGACAGTACTGATAGCTTCCCTTCAATTCTAGCATTCTGTAGTTTGATTCTTATATGTGATGGTGCCTGGCGAGGAGAATACATTGAGAAAGAGAGTGCACAGAATGTGACATAAGTCTATTTGTCATTGCCTTGTGCTATCTTGTGTGTTTTTAATTTTATTTGAATACTTCTTGATGTGCTCTGTTGGGTTATGCTGCTAAGATTTATGTATGCTTAACTTTGATTAACTGCTGAAATTTTATGCATTTTTTTGGGCCACTGTAACTTTGAGGAAAAGGTACAAACTGCAATTTATTGCATGATAAAATATGACACGCTTGCATTATTATCACACAAATGTGAAGCAAACTCTACTATCAGGAATCGGCATCTTACCTCAAGACATGAATTTTAGGTCTAATCAGGGAGCTTAGGTTCCTAGTAAGCATATTGCAGCTATATTATTTTCAATGGTTTTGGTGTTGTTAGAAGAAGTACCATTTTTCTTAAAACGGTAGTTTTACCAATGTTTGTGTATTTTTCCTTCACCTAAGATGTTATTTCTGAATTTTTTAAGCTTGTGCTTTATCATATCTCTCGTGCTTGGTTTATGTTTTACACTAACAGAACCCATTATTTTCAGAACAACAAATTGAAAGTAAATTTTGTTGATTCTCTTGTGCTAGCTGTTTTCCCGTAACACTAAAGATATGAAATGTGTCAGAAACATTAAATATGTGAAACACTTTTAACACAAACATCAATGAAATGACATACATCTATCGTTTTTTCATTTTTCTTGTATAGAATATGTGCTCCATTGACCTAAGTTTTCTCAATTTCATTTTTTCAGTTGCTGGATCTGGACGGTGCAAGATCAATAATGGTGGTTGCTGGCATAGTACCCAGGATGGACAGACATTCTCAGCTTGTCTGGTGAGGGCCTTTCTCTCTTTGAATTGAAGTTCATCACTGTATATCATAATGGGAGCTTGATATTTATGATTTTTTTAAAGTGCAGGAAACACAGAATAGTGGATGCAAGTGCCCTCCTGGCTTTAAGGGAGATGGTGTCAACAAGTGTGAAGGTATGTCAAGGTAGATTTATTTGTATGGAACGAAATTAGGTATTGCTATGAGCATGACTGATGCTTTGACCATTGTATCCTGATGTTAAGATATTGATGAGTGCAAAGAAAAGAAGGCTTGCCAATGTTCAGACTGTAGTTGCAAAAACACATGGGGTAGTTATGATTGTAGCTGTAAGGGTGACCTCCTGTACATCAGAGACCACGATACTTGCATAAGTAAGTAGTGCAATCTGCTTCATTCCCATATTCTGCATTCTTTATTTAATAATGTCATTTCAATTAACATATAATGTTTTTGTGACCCAGGCAAAAAATCTGAACAGGCAAAGGTTGGTTGGGCTGCAGTATGGGTGATTCTATTTGGCTTGGCTTCTGTTGCCATTGGGGGTTATGTGGTTTATAAATACAGACTTAGAGTAAGTAAAAAGTTGTGAGAAGCTATCTCCCTCATTTTTCTGTTGTGTAAGTTTTTGGAATTGCAGTTCATTTTTGACAAGTGCACACTTATGATGTCTGATATTTTTTGTATCGCGATCTTGTTTGCAGTCATACATGGACTCAGAAATCAGAGCCATCATGGCCCAATACATGCCTCTTGATAGCCAAGGAGAGACTCCCAATCATGTTCATGAAGAAAGGCTGTAAATGTTGGTACCACCTATTTTACTGTTTTGTTTACTTTACTGAACTTGATGATTTGTTTTGGATTCTTGACTTTTGTTGACAGTTATTGATCACCATTTCCCACATTCATGCATGCTGATGATGTCCTTTACCTTTAATTTGTCAGGCAACCTAGCCAGCTAGTTTTACATCAATTCTGCAGATGATTCTACAGATTTTTTATATCCGTTTCTGCATGATTGTTGTGGTTGAATCTATTAGGTTATTTTTTCAACCTTAGAAGTCATGCAAATTATAGATACTTGCTGTTCAGATAGCTTCCCTACTTATGAGCGGCATGCTCACTTTTGAATTGTATATCATGAGAAGTTGGGGAGGATTAGATATGTACTGTAGTTTGAGGCTTGCCTGTCTGAAATAACAGGCAACTTGATTATGTCCTTATTGGAATTCTATTTAGTCAGCACAGGTGCAACGTTGCAGTTTTCCAGTTTTTGATTGTGATTTATGAAAGGAAGTTACTGTAGCGTGCAGCATTCTTGAGTGGAATCTCTGTTTGAAGGCTGACACTGCTAAAGTTTTTAAGCAGTGTAGTATAATTTGTCTTTTAACAAGTTTTAACATTGATATAAGAATGTTCTCCTTGCAAACCTCCTTCAAATGTAACTTTGGACATCCATTTTTAGTCTGATAATATGCAATGCTCGAAGGCTGCATAAAGTGATTCAATTTCCCATTTGGAGAACTCCATTCCTTAATTGTCTTTTCCAGTTTGATAGGTTACTTTCTTGCACCTTTTTATGTCGTTATGAGATCTTTTTTGTCTTGTTCTTTTTGTATATTTTAGTTTGGTAGGACATTAATGCATCCGTGGCATTCAAATAGCTCTGATGAGAGCAATCATTTCAATTCACTATTTACTTTTCAGGATGCTGACGTTTGTTCTCATGTGAAGGGTTTTAATATATTTTATATTTATCGACTTTCTATCAATTATTTGTAACCAATTATCGGCCCATCTAAATTAACATTACTTTTTATAGTGTCATTTATTGAAAGTTATTTAAATTTATGTAACATGGGGGAGGAAAAGAAGATAGAATGGAATATAGTTGGACAATAAAATATAATAAAAATACATGTGGGAGACGGGTCAAAACATAAATGCAATAAATTGTTTTTTGTATATGTATGTTTTTTTGGTCGTCTGCCCCCAAAATTAAGCACACATTTTCAATTAGTTTACATTTGGTTGAATGAACAATGCGGCCATTTCCATCCCACCCGACGGTTAAAAAATAATGTTTTATAAAGTTTTGTAATGGTGAAATTAGCAAAACAAATGTTATTTTCTATTTAGTTTTGGGCAATAGTGTATTGACAAGCGAAACTTTTTCTTGTAGCTTGACTCATGGTTTGATCCTTACGATCTGTATTTCACTCACTTTTATGGTTCGCACCTTTGAGATTTTTACTTTATTTCTATGGTTCATTTTAATGCCATTGACTTGGTTAAATCTTGAGGAGTTCAAGAATGACTCCAAAATATTGTCCAAATTCAAATTTTTCAAAAACTTGTTGAAATTCATATTCTTGAATTTTCACTCATGGCTGTAGTATGTTGACTTAGGACATGTATGTGTAATAGGGTGTTATGGCATGGTATTTAAATTTGGTATATCTGTAATTAATTCTGAAAATAGAAGATCAATGATAAAAATACACTAATTTTTTTAAGAATAAAAAATGGGAGAAAAAACGGGACATACATTTTGGATGGTTTCTTGCTTCTTGTGGGGTGGGTGCGGGGCTTTGGGGGTGTTGACCTAAGAGAACAAGTTGGCAATATTTTCAATGGTTTTCTTTTTCATCCTCTTGGCAAATATAGATAGCAAGAAAGTGAAGGTGGGCTAATTTCTAGGTGATTATTAAGTTAGATTGTTTTAGTGAGTTCATCTATATATTCACATTGTGGTGGGCAAGGGTAGAGATGGACAGCCATTAATATCATAAAGAATGTGAGTGATATGGTAGACGAGCTTCCAAAATGTCGAAGAATAGAGTAAATAAAAAGGTTTTAGACTTCTCAGGAATATGCAATTGGAGGGTGTAATACCCAACTCTACAACTTTTCTTAAAATTATCCCTACCTGCAAATCTTTTATTAGAGCATTAATAATTATAAGACCAAGTTCATGAGAGTTTTAAATGCTCATCTCTGCACTTTTCCCTTACAGTCGAGGCCCATGCTTATGTTTCAAATTTAAGTATTATTGGTAAACATGCATGCAAAATGTGAAAGGATAGACAAGGTATATGAAATGGTTAGGCATCAAAGACTGTATAGGCTTTATTGAGAGACTAAACAATACAGGTTTTAGAAAAAAATCAATTATAATATGCAGCACTAGTATAAATCAGATTAATCTTACACATGACATCTTGGTTTTTGGGATGAATACTTGTGTCTTATATTATCGCAATCACACGATATATTTATTAGAGCTCAAAGAATATAGAAAACTATAACAAGCACTCAACATCCAAAGTACATAATCCATTCAGATAATTCAACCAAGTTTTTAAATTGAAATGATATTTCTCAAGCCGATATGGTATTTCCAATCTAATTTCACCTTTTCTTCCTTCTCTGCCCACCAATCAAAATGTCCCTTCCTTTAGCTGTTCTCTTAAATTAAGAGTGGTTTGTTGTTATATTATGTCTCCTACCCTATTCTTTAATCAATTATTTTTTCTATAAACATAATGGCTCCATTTGCATCAGTTTTTGTAGGAGTAAATAAATGTATAGAATGACATCTTAAAATCAAATAGTGATTTTGCAAATTATAGCAATATACACATATATGATCCCATTTCAACTTCAATATACTTATATATTTATTTTCATATATTCTAAATAAGTGACTTGATATGCCCAATCTTATCTTTTATCCATAAATAAATTGTCTAGGCATCATGATAGATGTACCATGGCTCAAGTTTTTATAATATCCTATAATGGTTCAAATGGTTACTAAAACTATAAAATACGTTCATCATAGATAAATATCAAACTCATAAGCTTCACTTAAGAACATTTTGATTGTCATCATGTAAGTTGCAATATATTTTTTTTTAATCACAACCCCAAGTACATTATGACATCTTACATATGCCCGTTCATGCTTATACATATTTATCACATTATAGATTATTTTTCATTATATATTGATATCCTTAATATGAACTAGGTGTAAGCTTGCACCATAATGAATTCATGAGAAATAATGCTTTTTAAATTCTAGAAAAATATTTTTTAACACAAATTCCCGAGTGGATTTTGTTAACATCATAACAAGCAACCCACATTAGAAGGTCAAAACTTCTAATGTAATAATAATGATAATTGGCAAGCTG
Organism: Cryptomeria japonica; assembly: GCF_030272615.1. Classification (NCBI taxonomy): domain Eukaryota; kingdom Viridiplantae; phylum Streptophyta; class Pinopsida; order Cupressales; family Cupressaceae; genus Cryptomeria; species Cryptomeria japonica. The sequence continues at coordinate 147,644,619 of NC_081410.1, forward strand.
AGTCATTATAAGGAAGTAATAGAATCGTATGACCTTAAAAAAGTGGTAAGAGGGTTAGGATCGCATGACTTTTAAAAGAGATAACAAGGAAAATATTAATCTATAATAGATTTAACGACATAACCTGTTGAAGTAGTTATTAACACATTCATTTAGTAGGAGAAACACAAACTTATATTCTAATAACCTGTTGAAGTAGTTATTAACACATTCGTTTAGTAGGAGAAACACAAACTTATATTCTAAGTGGTTCCTTGTGAAGATTGATGAACATTATTTCCAAGGTCTTTATCTATGAGATTATTATACACTAATAATATAAAAAAATAAGAGATTTTATTATATTACCCCTTTGAGAAATCATTGAGAGATACATTATTTAATTAAAACATTGAATACATAATAGTTGTTTTATATTTATAAATTTCTATTTTCTTTTTACTTCATAACACAAGAATTTTTAGCTAAGCTCAAACTAGGTGAAGCTACAAACAAGGGATCGTATCCCCAACACGAATAGATTGTTCTAACACAAGGAATTCAAACTCATGAGTCTAGTAGCTCAGTAGGGGCATGAAGCCCATGCAAAAAACTGTCACAACAAGATTTTGGAGCATGAAGTCGCCATTATGAATGCCAACAACTTCAATGCAAATACTCACATCTTCAAGCATTATGGATTAATGTGTGCATAATGCCAACAATCACAATGACCTAGTACATTTTAACCAATGCACTATGCCATGAACAACTATTTAAGTTCAAAATATTGTTAAATTATAAATATAAAAAAATAAAATTTAATATAATTTGAATTGATGTTTTTATTATGTAATATTAAGTATCGATTATTTTTCTTAATCATATTTAAGAAAATAAAATATCTCCTTAACTTTACCATTTGTAAATTAATCTATTCTATCTAATTTTTTTCCTAAATATAATTTTTTTTTTATTATAGTGCCTATTCAAGGAACAATTAATTTTTTAGATTTTACAGACAATGTTTAATTTCGCCTCAAAAAAGGCATTAGATAGATATTTTGATATTTGAAATCATATCTGTATTTAGAATCAGACTTTATAAGAGGTTGATATGGGTTGGTAATGGTGGAAAGGTTGCAGTATTTTATAATATTTTAAGACATGATGCTGTATTTTTCTTATTTATAATTAAATACAATTTACGACCTACGCCTTTATCGAGCCAAAAAAATAAATTAAGAGATCTATTGGTGTGAATAAAACATTCTACCTAACTAGTTCATTAGTGGGTCCTATTGACATACGTTTACTTAGGTCTTAGAGAATCTTTTTAAGTGTTAGTAACCATAACATCTTAACTTATCTTTACCATTTAATATTTGGAATCCTAGTTCATTTAATTATTGACACTTTAGTTGTCTCATAACATAGGATTAAGACATTTTCAAATGAATCTCTCATCGCTCTTGTCACTCACTTCACCCCCATTGCTCACCTTTGTCCTAGCCATTAGTGTTCTTTCCATGGTTCCTTTTGGTTTGACCTTGGTGAAGGATTATCTAGTTAGAACCCCCATGGTTGCTCTTCTTGTTGTGCTTCTCTTGTGGATGTGAGTTTTCCTGCTTGTGACCTATCCCCTATTCATGACTCTGTGCATGTTGTTCACCATGGTCCTTTGGTAAGAGTTGCTGCTTCCCTTGGCCAACCTCTCTCGTCCAATGTGCTAATTGCCTCAACTCCTTTTATTGAGCCCTGTAATATACTTGACACTACTATTGTTGCCTTTTATTCGTTACCCTCTTCATTACTACATGATCTATTTGGTGTGAAGGCTCTTATTCACCCTCCTAGTTGCACTTCAGTTCTTAATCGACTCGATATCTCCTTATTTGTGTGACCCCTATTCATCAATATCTGGTTACAAATTGCCTTTGTCCTATGAAGGGTGGTGTCTTTGCTATGATGGATGGTCCAAAGGTTTTTGGTGTTAAGGTCGCTAACCCTTTTGGTCCTCCCCCTCCCTTGATGTTTGGATCTTCGACGGGGACTCATTGTTTTACCTAAGCTACTGAGTCTAGTCCTGCTCATCCTTACCGAGTGACCTGACCTCTACCTTGTGCCAAACCATCTTCGATGGTTGTTTGAGGTGCGAATGTTGATAGTGAGAATTTCTACCAACACAAAGGCTTGGTGTGTTTTTTCTCCAACCTTTGGTCTTCTCTTCCCAACTTGCACAAATGGGTTCTAGTTTCTTAGAAGTCCATTGTGGCTAGTACGATTGAGCTCTTTTCTTATGTTAAAAGTTTTTTTATTGCTTATTTTTTCTCATTTGAGGATAGAAACTTGGTTTTGGGTCAACTTTGGGCCTAGGGAGAAGAGTCTCTCTAGATTACACCCTAGTCTTTTTCCTTTAACCCCCTTATTGAACCACTATACACACTTTGGCTTGAATTAGACTTCTGAATCTTCCCCTTTAGTTTTGGGATATTCTTGTTACGAGGCTATCAATAACTCAATTGGCCATTTTTAGAGGCTGATCATTCAACTTCTTTCATGGGGCATTCCCCCTTCCCTTGCATCTTGGTAGATATTTACATCTCCAAACCCCTTCTCAAGGATATGGTTTTGATGGTTGGGGATAGGGCTTGAAGGCAACCATTGGATTATGAGGCCTCTCTTTCATATGTTGTCATTGCTTTGCTACTGGTCACTAGGATTTGGATTGCTCTCTTTTGCATTGGAAAGGTATTACTACTTTGTGGAAGAATGCTAAGGAAGGTAACTTGATTGTCGAGGTTCCTACCTCTTTTGTAGATGTCTCTTCCTAGAATTTTGACGAGTCTTTCTTTTGACATGGCTTTCAAATGCCCTATGAGCCCTATTGTGGTTCCTTTCCCTACGCGTTCAATGCCTGTTGTGCTAGTTGCTTCCTCTCAACTTCAATATTCTCGTGGTTGATGATTGTCTTTCACCTTGCCATCTTATTGTCATCTCTTCAATTGTTATTGGTCCCCCAATGGGGGGTCACCTCTTGTTTCCCCTTTTGATGGTTACTTGGAATGTAGTTCATAGAAGGAGCAAAGGTTCTCCAGTATCCCATACTCTTTCATGTGTTGTGAAATATAAGTCAATGGTATAGGGTCGGTCCCTTGTTTCCTATCGGTTCCTAGCTCTAATCAAAAGCCTTTTTTGTCTTTGGTTAGGTTTTTTCATTCCCACTTCTAGTGAGACTAGCCCTGCTTGCCTTAAAGGCTACTTTTATTACAACGTGTCTTAGTCCTTTTCCAAGCTTATTTAATCAGAACATAGGATTAAGACACATGTCATAATCTTGTCTAATCCTATCTCTCAACTTTGTCTTTATAAAGAAGACATCTCATAGACATTTGGTTTTCAATCAATTATTTAACTATCCATAATCAAGTAAGCTATTCTTGCCATTTTCTCTCTTGTGAAAGGTTACTTTTTCTTGCAGGTGATCCTCGGTTGTGGGGAGTTCACTATCCAACTCCTACAATATGGTATCAAAACCTTGGTTATATAGGTAAGGCAAGTGATAGAATGTTGGAGAAAATCTAAGCTCATCATTGAGTTCAAGGAGTCAAATAAAATTGGTTTCGCCTTTTGTTTCATTCAAATTGGACTTTTGAGGCCAAATCGAATAAAATCGATTTTGCCTTTTATTTCACCCAAATCAAGCTTGTGAGGCCAAATCTACAAGAGTTTTCAATTTACTAGGAGGTTGCTAGATTAGCTAAATTTTTGAAATACTTGACTAAAATAGACCTTGTCATTGCATCCCAAACACCCAAAAGCTCTAGGATTGATTGTCAAATCATTGAAATTGAATGCTTTGATCCTTAGGTATTAGAGGATTTTTTGGTCCTATTCAGTGTTTCGCATGGATCCATATGGATCTATATCTGCTCATACTGTACAAATTGACATCAACAAAAAAGTTCCCAAGTGAATATAGGCACGACTATTCTAGCTCCAAAATGGACCTTTCATACAACGTTACAACGATGTGTTAGTCAATCACAACCATTTATTGCAAAATCGATGGTGTAAAACACGCGACTAACACGTGTGTTAGTCAATCCATACTACTGTTTTGGAACTAGAATAGATGCGTTTGTGAATAGTCTTGTTTGTTTCCGTATATTTTGAACTTTATGTTAGTGTGTACATACTTATTGCGATCATTATACTATCCTATCTAAGTATTGTCGGCATCCTATGCATGGTCGTAGGTCTGTCTATGTACGTAGATACAAATTACATTAGAAGTATTATTTTATTAATAACAAATTATGTTTTATGTTTGCTCAACCACCCAAGCACCTAGTCACCTACAATTGCCCCACCCTAGTGACATTGCCATCATCGGTGGTAGGGTTCTTTTTTTCCCAGCGATCGACCCAAGTCACATGGGCACCCAAGAGTTAGCCCCCTAGGTGCTAAATTATTTTGCCTTTTTGGTCATTTTACCCTAATTGAGAAAATTGATATAACTTTTTGTCACAATGTCCATTTTTTGAAATTGAGATATCATTAGATATTTGGTTCTATGTACTTTATAGTAGAGCATGTTATTTTTCCAAAATTTGTTGTTAGGTACCAATATTTGTTGTTTGAAATCAAATTTTACATTTTGTACTTCCAAGCTCTTAATTTTTTTTTCTTAATCTTTAACTTTCACAATTCTTGCGATGTTGGATATGTATTGAGGAGCTCTCTAATGTCATCCATGCAATTTTTGCATATTTAGCCCCAAGTATCTTTATTTCTTGCCCTATGGGTATCCTCGATGATTACTTAGACATCCTATCACTTGGGAAGGTGTTGTTAATATCCATGGTTTTCATTTCAGTTTTAGTTCATCTATCAATCGCCTATTGCTTTAATCAGATTCTAGAGTTGCTCCAATTGTGAGTTTTCTAGTGTTCCTTGGCAACATGACTTTTGTTTTCTTTATTATGATTCCAAAGATATTCCAACCATCAAGAGTTTCCATTCTTTCTTGCATTAGGATCATCTTGTCTTTGTTGCTTGGATCAAGATTCCAAATTTACTCCATAGAGTGCTTCCAGTGTTTCTTTGCAACAAGACATCTCATTTGAGGGTGGGGGGCTACATAGCCTCTTCTTTCCTTCCTATGCAGGGGAGATTAATTGTATTTGTGATGGATGTAATCATTGGGGGTATCATTGAGTCCTCCATCTTTCATCACTTGATTGCATCTTTTCTTTTTTTGGAGAAGAGTTTTGTTCCAAAGAGGTTTCTCATTTTCTAAATATTTGTGAGAGATTGCATTGTACAAAGATACCTATGATGGCCTATTTGTCAAGGCACATTATAATCATCTCCATCTTTGCGTCATTTGCATAGTAATCTTTTTCTAAGTTACACTTAGGGGAGGGTATCGACATGAATAAGGTATTTAACCTAATTAGTTCATTAGTGGATTCTATTCACATACTTAGGTTTACTTAGGTCGGTGTTAGCTTTTTAATAAGGTCTTAACCTATCTTTTGGCATTTAATATTTGGAGTCTTAGGTCATTTAATAATTGATTGTCTAGCTATCTCATAACATATAATTATGAGGGTCTCCCCTTTCACTGTCGTAGATGCTTCTCAGCTGGTCACTTAGCTTTAGATTGTTCTCTCACAGCGTAAAGTTGCTGCTACTTGGTGGAAAGATGCTAGTGTTGATCATTTGACCATCAAGGCTTCTGATTCTGATGTCTCTTCACATATTGATGATGAATCCTCTCAGGATGAGGTTGTGCCTCTTACTATTGTTGTGGCCTCCACTACCCCTTGGATCCTACTGGTGTGGCCTCCTCAAGCCTTGAGGTTTTTACTCCTATTGGTCCTATTCTGTAGCAATAGTTTGCTCCTAGTGAATCTACTCCAGGTGTTGTTCTGTGACAACAATCTGCTCCAGGTGTTGACAGACACTTTGAGGGGATTTCTCCGCTTGATCCCACTTGCAATGATGTTCCTAATAATAGTATTTCCTATAATTTTGTTTGTTGTAGGCGAAAAAGTAAGTCTTCTCCGCCCCAAACTCTTCCGTGTCGAGTTATGGGTGGTTCTTCCCACTCTTGAGTTGGGATCCTGACTTTCTGCTATTATGTTGTTGATAGTTTGGTAGGCCTTTGAATAGTGGTCTTTTGACTTCCTATTAATGGTCTATTTGAATTGTTCTTGTATAGGGTCAACACCCTTATTTTGTTG